>NC_022010.1:72181291-72195150 GCF_000317375.1 Microtus ochrogaster
TAGGGTGCCCAGCCCCAGCTGATGCATCTACAGCATCACCATACACCTCAGACTCAGAGAGCATCAACCCTAGGGTGCCCAGCCCCAGCTGATGCCTCAGGCTCAGAGGACATAATGAGAGAGGGAGCAGAAAGATTAGAATCCAGGAAGAGATGGTGTCTTCTAGATGTGACAGGGAAGCTACACCAGGAACTCTCAACAATGTGGCTGCCTAAAGAAGAGCCAAACAATGACAGCACCAGTTGACATGAACAAGGCTATTTAATAAAGCAATGGAAGGGCGTGCTAAGAGCAGTGCCAAGGGCTCATCTGAAAAGGCGCATGTGTAAAACCCTGCGCAGAGAGAGCAGCACCTTTCTCCTAGTGAGCCCCACTGCACTCCCCTGTTGTAAAAATGAGGGTGGGAATTTACTGTGTTTACACGGTGGAGGTGAAACTGTGAGGCCGTAATCAGCTGTAAACAAGCACAAGGAAATGAAAATACGCATAAAGACCACTTCTCACTGCGACTAGGAGGCTCACAGCGTTTATTCACAAATGATAAATCCTGCCCCGGCACAACACAGTGTATACTAAGTTAAAAGACAATCCCAAGAGTGCCATCTAGTCCATAGTGCACACACTGGTGTGACTCGAGAGGTTAACCATAAGGAGAGTCAGGTGGTAACACATAAAGACTTCGAGAAAGCTGCTAAAACCATTCAGGAACTTAAAATATTCTAGTTTTCATCCTCCTCGTTCTAGAGGAAGATTTTATACTCAAAAGCAAGCTGTCAACATGAAGACAGTATCTTGGATTTTTTTTTTTTAAGTATATCAAAATAACTTCTCAACAGGAGCCCTGAAAAACCAAATGAGGAACTTGGAAACTCAGTATATAAGTAACTAAAAAAGCCAAAATCTCCAAAAATGAAAACCAAAGAAATGGGCATCTCAAAACTCAACTATGAGACAGGAGGAGAGACCCATGAGTCAGCCACTTGACTGAGTTATAGTAGACAAGCGGTTCTCAGCCTTCCTGATGCTGCGACCCTTTAAGACAGTTCCTCATGTTGTGGTGACCCCCAACTAGAAAGTTATTTCATTGGACCTTCATAATTGTAATTTTTCTACTGTCATGAATTATAATGTAAATCTGATATGCAGGATAGCTGATATGTGCCCCTGCAAGGGTTACAACCCACAGGTTGAGAACCACCACAATAGACCATAATCCACCAGAGGGAAAGGCATACTTCAACAAGTAAAAATTTCTCACACTAAAGAAACACTTGATTAACATCAATGGACCCATCCAAGAGGAGGCAGCACCAAAGATGGCCCCTAGAATATGCCAACCTGCTGACCCTAAGGCTGAGGAGAATCCTTCCCACTTACAGACCAGAAAGAAAAAGACTCAATTAAGGAGAGATGTGGAAATATTCATCAAACTGGAAGACTGAAACCTTGTTCTGAAAGACCCTAGAGCCCTGTTCCTAGTCAAGCTGTGAGTTGGGTGTGGTCGGAAAAGAGAGACAAGTTTGGTTGGGCCAAGAGTCAGACTACATACATCCTACATCCTTTCCAAAGAAGTTATTTCAAGAGTAAATCCCGTGAAGATGAGCCTGAACTAAAATAAGAAGAAAGGGAAAATTTTGCAAGTACTAAATATAATAATTTGCACGCCCTGGATGTTCACTAGGGATCAAACGTGAATATCAAAGGAAAAAATGGGGGGTGCTGGCAAGAAGAATGAGTCGCTCGTCTTCTCTTTCTGAGAATACCACCCAAGGATATATTCTTACCAAGTGAAAGAAGAAGCAGAATGAAAGCATCAAATGTCTACACAACAGCAATAATAACGGCCAACATTTACGGAGGGCTGACTCTGATATACGCAATATTTCAAACAACACAATGCATCTGATTTAACTTTTCTGATACCACCATGGTGAGATACTCTCAGCTCCACTATGCAGATAAAGAAGCTGATGGGAGTGAGGAGGACAAGAGGACAAAGCAGAAGCAGGGAATGCTGGGAACAAAGGGAAACAGTAGATGTGGGACAGGGAGATGCTGCCCAAGCAGAGAGAACTAACCAAAATGAACTATGTGGGAAACTCACCCTGGGAGCTATTTTTAAAAAATCGAAATTGCTCAGCAATTGAGAGCAATCGCCACTCTTCCAGTGGACCCGAGTTCAGTTCCCAGCACCCACATCAGGTAGCTCCCACCTGTCTGTAACCCCACGTGAGCTCTCTAACTTCTGTCTTCTTTTGCAGGGTTATTTTAGCTAGTGTGGGTCCACATGCACTGTGAGATCGACCACCTTGTCAGTTTCTGAACACCAGCTAGAGGAGTGTCGTCATCTTCCAGGCCACGGACATCAGTGTCTCCCCGATTTTTTTCTTTGTTTGGTTTTGGTTTTTGTTGTTGTTTTTGGTCAAACCCTTTCATTCCAGATTGTCCTCAGCACGACAGTCTCTCACTTATTTTGTTACGTTCATCTCTCAGATGGTCTGGGAAGCCATTGCAAATGGAACTGTTTTTCATGGTTTCGGGTTGGCATCGTTCATCACCAGCATGGAGATAGCAACAAATTTTTATGTATCAATCTTCTTTATTTTTTGTGGGTGCCTGAGAATTTTCTACAAACAAGGTTTCTTTTCCCCCTTTATTTTTTTTTTTAGCTGTGGTTTCCTTTT
The DNA here is from genome assembly GCF_000317375.1 of Microtus ochrogaster. Lineage (NCBI taxonomy): Eukaryota > Metazoa > Chordata > Mammalia > Rodentia > Cricetidae > Microtus > Microtus ochrogaster. Next base: position 72,183,976 of record NC_022010.1, read on the forward strand.
AAAGCTTCTCTTTAGTGCATGTTTATGTGTGTGGTTTGTGCACGTATATATCTATGGGTTAAGACATTGAAGTACAGCCTCAAGTGTTGTCCCCAAGAATGCCAGCTACCTCCTTTGAGACAAGTCATCTCTCTCTAGTCTGAGGTTCATCAGGTAGGTCAGACCGGCAACCCAGAGAGCTCCAGGGTAGAGATCTCCCCCTGCCCCTGCTTCCCCACACTGGAATTCCAAGTGAGCATCACCGTGGCTGGCTGTTCAGGTCTTGTGGGTACTGGGAATTGAACTCAGAGCCTCATGCATACAAGGCAAGCTCTTTACTGACTGAGCCACGCCCCAGTGTCTCCTTTAGATTCCTTTAAGAAACTAACATTGAACATGGCTAACTGTAGTTAGTGTGCCATAAATCTAAGGCCTCTGCTAAATCTCTCCCTGCCCCATCCCCTGCCTTGCTATGTAATCTCTCTCACACTTTTGCCATGATGCTGTCTGTCAAGAGGTCCCCTAGAGACACCCCATTTTGCTGCCAAAGGCCTTTCCACTAAGGTATTCGCCCACAGACACACAATTTTGCATTTTCAGTCTCCAAAGCTCTAAGCCAAATAAAGCTCTTTTCTCTGTACATAGCCCAGCCTCAGTTGGGTTTGATATAACAAAGAAACAGACAACCTTTCTCAGCTTGACCTCCACTGTGTCCTCAGACCCTAAAACTAGACAACAACCCCAGGCATGTCTAATATTAAAGAGAAAGAAGCTTCCCTTGTTGACCTGCTACAGGGTCAGATGACCTCTGTCTTACTATACAGCTTCATCTTTTTCTGAAGTCATGTATCTGTTGACTTTATTGGGTTGAATTGCTCTTGGGACCAAGAAGACTGCAGATATTACTTGGATCTTGGTGTCATTCCAATAGATTTCTTCTCTAAATCCGGTTTTCTTCATCACTCAAACATGGCAGTTAAAGACAACTTCGTCCTGAAAGAACCCGGGGCGGGGGGGGGGGCATTTCCAGATAGAGGAAGGCCCAGCACCCAGCACCACATGTGTGTGGCAAGGAAGTATATTACCCCACAAATTGAAATCACAACTCATTACCAGTAAATGTGACAATAGCTACTGACCAATCAGGTAGTCCACAGGCCCTCGAGGAGGCTGAGAAGTGTCTGTATAATGGCTACATGCCAACCCAGGAGACAGTAGTACGGCATTTCAACAGGCTGAAATGTGCCTTCCAGAGAACGGCGCCAACCACAGGCACAAATGTGAGCGCATGGCGGGTCGGGGATGGGTCGGTGAAGATCAACGGGTCATCTGCACAAGCACGGGACACAGCAACTGCTGAAGAAAGCACAGCAGCTCCTATTCTACCATAACTTGTCCACTTCTTTCTCGTGATGTCTCCCAAGTAGCTAGGAGCTGTGGTTGACCAGAACCCCCGACTTCAGTACAGAGGGAGGTGCGGGAAACCTTGATGGGAAGGCCATGTGTGCCCTGCAGTCTTCCAAACACGGGGAGTGGGAGGCAGGAAGAGGGTGGCAGGGTTTTTATTACTCTCCAGCATGTGACGGGACATGTGGGAAATTGAAACATTGTCTTCAGGAATTAAAGGTATTTCCAACAGGGAAATACGAGAACAGTTTGATCCAGAAATGTTGTCTTGAATTTTAACCAGTGTTCCTTGGCAGAAATTGAAAACCCATGTGGACAAACGGATACTCTAAAAGTCCTAACTGTGGGCAGGGGACTGAAGGCTTGGGGCATCCTGCTGGTTTTTAGTTAAATGTGAAGGACTGTACAATTTGTCTTGTCGTTTCTGATTTGATTTCTGCTTCAGGCCTTCACAACCCAAGTCAGGTGGTGAGCCTCTCTGCAAGGCCCATATGCCCACTAGGTACCACCTTTTCCATGGATACTAACCTCCCCTGTGGGTACCATCTGTTTCCCTGGGTATCAACTTCCCCTTGATGGATACCATCTCTTTCCAGGGTACTAATGTTTCCCTGGGCATAACTTTCTGACTAAGTACGCCCTTCTACTGTGTGGCTTCCCCACTGGGTGTTTCCCCAAATGAGTGTGAGCAGGTTAGATTTTTGTCAGCCTGGAGTCATCTGGGAGGAGGGAGCCTCAATTGAGAGAATGCCTTCCATGAACTGGCCTACAGGCTACTCTGTGGGGCATGTTCTCAATTAATGACTGATACAGGAAGTCACAGCCCACTGGGGGTAGTGCCACCCCTGGGCAGGGGGTGCTGGGTCATATGAGAAAAGCTGAACAAGCCATGGAGAGCAAGCCCGTAAGCAGCACCCCTCCATGGTACCTCCCTCGGCTCAGCTTGAGTTCCTGCCCTGACTTCCCTCAGTTACAGACTGTGATGAGGATGTGGTAAAGCAAACCTCTCCTCCCCAAGCTGCTTTTTGGTCATGATGTTGTTTATCATAGCAAGGGAAAGCAAGCTGGCAGGGAACTTCCCCAGTAGGTACAACTTTCCCGCCAGGTAGAACCTTCCACTTCTTCAGTAAACACATGGCCCCATTGTGCACCTCTCTCCTGGGGGACCCCACCTTGCTCCCCACAGGGTGCCATTTTCTGTTAATCACCTGTATTCATAGAGTCCTTGACAGAGAGCAAGACACCTCCTCTACCAGGTCCCCTTTACCTTCATTGGAGCCCGGGGAAGCAACAAGTAGCATCTTCCACCTTCCAGATGATAGAGACAGGTTTCAGGAAGGGAAGATGCTCTTTTTTTTTTTAACCCTTATCTCCCTTCCAAATAAAGACTGCCTCTTCTTCTTCTTCCCTCCTCCTCCTCCTTCCTCTTCTTTTCTTTTCCTTCCCCTCCTCCTCCTTCTTTTCACAACGCTCTGGCACACTGTGGTTCCGGCACACCATTGCTCTGGCATGCCATGGCTCCAGCACACCGTGGTGTAGCAGCGTAAACAAATGCAGACAGATTGTAAAAAAATATATATATAGCTTTAATGGAGAAACAGACTTACAGAACCACCGTTCTGCGGAGACCAGGAAAGCAGAAGCAGCAACTGGGAGCACTCGCCAAATTTATAGGCAAACATTAGCCCGAGGCGAACACGCCCCCTAAGGGGCGGGACTTATCCCTACACCGTGGCTCTGGCACACCGTGGCTCTGGCACACTGTGGCTCCGACACACTATGGTTTCCACAGGGTGTTTGTTGACTTCTGTGCTGACTCAACTGAAGAACATGCCCACAACCCACACTGCACTCACATTTCCATGCCCAGCTTAAAAAAAAAGGGCAAAGGTGGCACCTGGAAGAAGCTGCCCCACCCTTTCCCCCTTCTCCCCTTCCAGGTGTCATGAGAAGATAAAGGCATGACAAAGGCAAGCCTATGTCACTGTGCTTGGTACCATGAATGGCTGGGGTTGCTATGAGTCCAACACAGAAGAATACGCAAAGAAAAAAGATCATCTGTACCCTGGGGTGGCACTTTCATGCCAGGTCCCCACACATTTTCCGTTTCTCTCTTGGCATAAGCTGGGGGGCTTGTTCAAGTTACTTTCTCTGCCTGGCAAAGCACTGGCCCTCCCATGGGGACCCCACATATTGGAGAGCTTGTTCTAAGCATTCGGAGTACCAACATGTACCCAGCCACACGTAAGCTCTTATTCAAGAACAATCTGTTACAGGACAAGCAGAAGGACATGCGCATTGCATGCAGAAGGTTTTCAGGACAGCATCCACGCAGGCCCACTAGGGGAGCCTGTGTGGTCACTGCCATCAGAACTGTTGCCAAGCTAGGACTCACCAAAGGGATGGATAAGCCCTGCCAGTGTGTCGAAGGACACTTCTCCTTGGTGTTAGGGAGTTCAAGTGACAGTGGTGGTTTTCCATTCTCAGTGTTCTGAGCGTATCCCACCAGCCACAAGAGCAACCCACGTGGGATGCAGATGGCAGCAGACTTTATGCCAGGAGGTAGATGTGGGAACTTATTTGCGGTGCAAGGTATTACTATGTAGGTCTCATGAATGGCAAGAGATGGGAGAGATTTTCTTAGTTTCGTGTGTGGTGTTTTGTCTGCATGCATGCCTGTGTGCCACATGCATGCCTGGTGTCCACGGGAGTCACAAGAGGGCATCCCCTTCTGGATTAAGGATCCATGGCCCGAATAAATCTAGGATTCTTGGATGAATCCCCTGATTCTCAAATCCCAAATCCCATTTCAGGATTCAAAACTTATCATCTCGAGATTATATCCAGAAAACAGCCACCTCCTTGTTCTTTAGCTTCACCCTGAAAAGCTCTGGAATTCCGGATGAGAATTAAAAGTGACAAATTTTCTTTAGGTCAAAAAGCAAAAGACAAATAGGGACAGGGAGATGGCTCATTTTGGACAGGGTTTGCTGCTCAAAAGGACCTGAGTTTTGTTCCTAGACCTCATTTTTGTTTAATGTCGTTCTCAGAGCCATGACTCTGTGGGTAAGAGCACTCACTGATCTTGCAGAGGACCAGGGTTTGGGTCTCAGCACCCACAGGGCAGCTCCCAACTGCCCATAACTCCTGTTCTGGGGGCCCTGATGCCCTCTTGTGACTTTTGCTGGCTCCTGCACATATGTGGTGTGCATACATACACTCAAGCACACACATAAACAAATAGAAGTATCTAATGACAAACTCATGGGCCCACGCCAATAGTTTCAGTTTTCAGGAGGCAGCAACAGTAGAACTCCTGGGGCATTCTGAGCAGCCAGTCGAGCTGAATCAACAACTTCCAGGTTCAGAAAGAGACCCTGTCTCAAAAACTAAGGTGGAGGACATTGAAGGAGGCACCTGATCTGACCTCCAGATGCATGTGTGCACACAAAAGCAAGATTAACAAAATGGTTCCTTGGTCCCCCAAGAAACCCGGACCCTTGAGACCCCCTTCTCTCCTACATCCTTTCCTCTGAGTGTTTTCTCAACTACTGTGGTGGAAGGCATCTGAACGCCAGGTGCTTTTCTACTTAGAGGGACAAGAAAATTCCATTTGCTGCAGAATAACACAGTTGACTGCCCCCCAGGGAAGGTCACTCAGCATACGGCGTCTTGGTTCCCCCAGGTCCCTATTAGGACCCTGAGGTCTGGACTCCCTGTCTCCTGACTCCTGGGTTGTCCGGGTCACCGAGATTGCGGCACCCACCCACAGAGCACAGGGTGTACTCATAGACAGCACAGGGCCAGAGAGAAGAGAGAGAACAGGAGGGGGCTTTGTTCAAGAAGAAGAAAAAAGTATCCAAGCGTGAACATGTACTGGGGTTCATGCCGGGGACTCTGGAAGTTCACTCAGCCTCTGGTAGAAGGGACTAGGAATTGATTCCCACAATCCTTCCTGTTTGGGGTGAATGACCCCAGTCTCCCTCTTAATTTTTCTAAAGAGGGTCAGGTCTCAGTTTGGGGTATGAAATGGTACACCTGGGCTACACTGCCATAGTTCTGTTCCTAGGTGCGTTCATCTAAGAGAAATGAAGACATTTCCACAAGAGGACTGACGGTGTCTCCCCAGCAGGACTGGGGATGTGGCTCGGTTGGTAACGTGCCTGCCCATCATGCTTGAAGCCCCAGTTCCATCCAGCATCACATAAACCAGGTATGATGGAGCAGACCTGTAAAGCCAGCATTGCTGAGAGGGAGGCAGGAGGAACAAGAGTTCAAGGTCACCCTCGGCTACACAGAGAGTTAAGATCCAAACAAACAAATCCACAAAAAAATCCTCCTACCAACCTTATCTGCAAGAGTCCCAAACAGCACCCAAGTTCATCAAGAAGAGAAAGGAGAGACAATTTGAAGCATCTCAGCACAGGGAATCATAGTCTCCTCATGCTGTCGCTGTGATACATGGCCACAGACGTACAGTTTAAAGCAGCAGGCATGTATTCTCTTGTGGGTCTAGAGGTCAGAAGTCTGGACCAAATTTCACTCGGCCACAGCCAAGGCATTGTCAAAGCTGAATCCTCTGAAGGGTTTGGAAGAGAAGCCCTTCCCTTGCCTTTCCAGCCGCTCATGGCCTCCTGAAGCCGGTCTCTTCCGCCTGCCTACTGTCCTTCCCCAGTCAAGTCTCCCTCTGCCCCACTTACTTGGGGTTGTGTTTAATATCCCTGTGATTAAGCCAAGCCAACCTTCCCTCCTGTAGAAAGAGACTGCACTTTCGTTGCCACAGCTGAGACCCGAATAATCTCATAGAAACTATATTAATTACAACACTGTTTTGATGGAGGAAGGTCATTAGTTAATTATAATAAAGAAACTGCTTGGCCCTCATAGGTTAAAACATAGGTGGGAGGAGTAAACAGAACAGAATGCTGGGAGGAAGAGGAAGTGAGCTCAGAGGCCATGCTCCCCTCTCCCAGGCAGACGCCATGAAGCAAGCTGCCAGGTCAGACATGCTGAATCTTTCCAGGTAAGACTGATGCTACACAGAGTATTAGAGATGGATTGATCGGGATATGAGAATTAGCCTGTAAGGGCTAGAGTTAATGGGCCAAGCAGTGTTTAAAAGAATACAGTTTGTGTGTTGTTATTTCTGGTGTAAAGCTAGCCGTGCGGGAGCCGTGCGGGACGAAAAGCAGGCCGGCAGATCTCACAACACTGTTTGGCCTATTAGCTCAGGCTTCTTATTAAAGAACTCTTATATCTTAAATTAACCCATTTCTATTCATCTATGTATCACCACAAGGTTGTGGCCTATCGGAAAGGTTCTAGAATCTGTCTCCTTCTGCAGCTACATGGTGTCTCCTTGACTCTGCCTACTCTTTCTCTATATCTCTGTTCACATTTCCCATCTGGTTTTATTCTGTCCTGTCATAGCCCAAAGCAACTTCTTTATTAACCAATGGTAATAAAACATTCATAGCATGCAGAGGTGAATCCCACATCATATCTCCTCTTTTCTGTCTAAATAAAAAGGAAGGTTTTAACTTTTACATAGTAAAATTACATATAACAAAACAGGTATCAAGCAGGAATTACAGTTATAATATTTAGTCTATTTATATCTGGAAAGTTTTATATCTAATTTATCTTTTATCGTAACTATAGGAAAACCATAATCTATTTTCAATTCCATCAAAGACCTCAGAAAAATATAGTATTACCTAAGTAAACAGGAAATGCATTTAAAGCAACTTCCAAAACTCTAGAATTGACAGAGTCATCTCACTGCCTGGACAGTCACCCAAAGTTTTTCTGTAATGTTGCAGGTACCCATCTTCAGCCTACAGGCCCATACTATCCAGCAGACTTTCAGTGAAGCAGGAAATTTGAAGCTCTGTTCTGCCTTGTACTGGCAAAATTCATCAGTTGCTTTCTTCTGTGTCCTGCAGAATGTCTGGCAGACTTTCATGAAGCAGGAACCCTGAAGGACTGTCTCACCTTCTTTAGGCAAGTTTGGCAGTCATTTTTGTGGGTCCTGCATATCCAGTTCATACAGCGTACCATCAAGCAGTCCAGGCAAGAACAGTTTCTTGCCCAAATGGATAGCCTTGCCATACTGAAGGCAAATTCCATAACAAGTTTCTTCAATTCCCATCAACCTCTCTGAAGTAATTGGTGCTGCCAGAAGCAGACATATCTCACTGTCAAGAAAAGTCCAAGTTCTTAAAACCTTATAAATCCCTCCCAAGTCCCGTAACTATGCCTGCAAAGCTCCTTGGCAAAGCACATTTGCAAGTTGTAGGGTTAAAACCTGGACATCTTTGGAGTCACCAGCTGACCTCAGGAGTATGCAACCTAGAAACAAACAGCATTAGGCTACTGATGCCCTGCAACACAGGTGACCCTAAACAGTATGTTGACCTAAAGAAGCCTCTCTCTCTCTCTCTCTCTCTCTCTCTCTCTCTCTCTCTCTCTCTCTCTCTGTGTGTGTGTGTGTGTGTGTGTGTGTGTGAAAGTTTGAAACAAACCTGGGCTAAATTGGTAGATCCTGTTTTAAAAACAAAACACACAGAGAGAAAACCCCAATGCATATCTGTGTGGTTCCATTTATATGAAGATCTGGAATGGGTGAGACCAATCTATGTTGGTAGACTTCACAGTTGGTGTTGCCTGGGACCACGTGATTGGCCAGAAAGAGACAAGAAGAGTTCTCTGGAGGTGTAGACATATTCTGTCTTGATTCCCTTGGTCAGAGGGTTGATTACAGTGTTGCACACATTCGTCAAAATTGGAAAGTGTATATTACATCTGTGTATTCCATTGTGTGTAAATTGAGGCAAACGTGAATAATGAAGACAGAGGAAGAGATAGATACAAGGGAAAAGAAGGAGAAGAGAGGAAGAGGGAGAGAGAAGGCAGAGAAAGATAAAGAGGAGGAGGAACAAGGAGAGGTGGTCAAGGGGGAAAGTCAGTCCGTTCATTCCCCGGCTCTGTCCAGAGGTGGAGTGAAAACAGAGCGGAGGGGCTTAGGACCCAGCCTGCTAGAGTCAGTTCTCCCCACTCTTTCTCAGCATTTACATCCCTCAAAGTCATCAGCCTACCTTAGATAATTTACAAAATGAAGCACCTAACGAGAAACCCAGGATATCCTGAACACTTGTCTCCAGAAGTAAGAAAATATCCATGTGCTTTTATATCACCTATTTCCACATTTAGTCAACCCTTCTAAATTTTTACATGTTCCTGTGTATTTTCTGGATAGATATGATCATAGTCAAAAAGATCCTTTCTCATTGAGAACACAGGTTCCATCCATAAATATCCCCTTGATTTCTGAATAGTATTTTACCGAGATGACTGATTTACCATAATTTCCTTAGCCTCCTCCTTCTCTTTGAACATTTATTTAGCCTGTTTTCACCCTCAATATACCTCCACCATGAGTTCTAGTTTGGGTTCTGTTGCTATACTGTGATAAAACATTCTTACAAAAAGCAACTTGGGAAAGAAAGGATTTATTCGGTTTGCACTTCCAGATCACAGCTCATCATTGAGGGAAATTAAGCAAAAACTCAAAGAGGAACTTGACTGCAGGCTTTCTAGTTAGCTGGCTCTCCCCCAGGCTCAGCTTTACCCAACTTTCTTATGCTCAGAACCACCTGCCTAGGGAATGGTGCCACCCACAATGGGCAGAGCCTCTTACATCAATTAACAATCAAGGCAACCACAAAAACAGACATACTCACAGGCCAACCTGATCTGGGCATTCTCTAATTAAGACTCCCTTCTCAGATGATGCTAGACTATGTCAAGCTGACAGTTAAAGCTAGCTAGGACACCATGGAAAAATAATAGAACACTAACCATATCCTGCCTTTGCTTTCTTGAATGACTTAAGAAGCAAACATTGCAGCCGGGCAGTGGTGCACACCTTTAATCCCAGCACTCGGAGGCAAAGGCAGGTGAATCTCTTAATTTTAGGCCAGTCTGGTCTACAGAGCAAGTTCCAGGATAGCCAGGGCTACACAGAGAATCCCTGTCTTTAAAAAAGGTGGGGGATTACAATAAGAAATCACCAAAAATTCCATAGCATGGAATTCAGAGCTCAAGACATCCCCAGAACCTTCTAGTCTACAGTCCTATTTCTATAAAAGAGGAACCTGAGGCCAGGACATGTTTGACGTGGCATCAAGTCCCAAACCTGAGAGTCAGACTCAGGACTTCCCCTGAACAGCAGTCCTTATGCCCAACACAAGGAGCACCACCCCGAGCCCTGTTTTCACAGGAACACATTTGTCCCGTGTCACCTTGATAGGAAATTCAATCTCCCAGGTTAACCATAAGAGAGATAACCTAGCCAGGCAGGCAGTGGTGGCACACACCTTTAATCCCAGTACTCGAGAGACAGAGGCAGGTGGATCTTTGTGAGTTCAAGCCCAGCCTGGTCCACAAAGTGAGTTCCAGGGCTGTTATAAAGAGAAACTTTGTCAAGAGAGAGAGAGAGAGAGAGACAGAGAGAGAGAGAGAGACAGAGAGAGAGAGACAGAGAGACAGAGACAGAGACAGAGAGAGAGAGAGTTTACCTAGACCAGAAAGAACAGTTGGCCGTGGCAAGACTGGCATATTAGCGTAAGGTTAAGTTCCAAGCTTCCTCCAGTATAATTGGAAAGAAAATTACTTCATCTGCAAAATTGAAGAATATTCCTTTCTTGGTATCCATGGGTCTGCATGCTTCGAGGGTATGAAGGTTACCATTAGCAGGTATTGGTTTTGATCTCTCTACACTAACAGAAAGAGTCCCTCTCACAGATCATGCCAAACAGACCAATCTAAAAATAGTTTACAGGGTACATTGCACAATGTCCTGGCAATGGATTCACCTTCCTAAGTGTTCTTACCTTAAGACTTGAGTATTTAAATGTTCATCAATTAGAGTGTAGGGTGTGGCTTGGTCTATACATCGTATATGTAGAAAGGAAGGTGCAGGAGTCCCACAACTTACCATGGACCTGTATAGGCAGGAATAAACTAACCATTTGTTTAGGCGTTTTGTTATTGTTTTTTATTTTTGTTTTGTTTTAAAACATGGTCCTGTGTAGCCCAGGCCCACCTCAAAACTTGCTGTGTTGTCAAGGATAGCTTTGAACTTCTAACTGTCTTGCTTTTACCCTCCCAGTGCTGGGAAGGCATTCCTTGATGTCCCATCTGCGTATCATATCTAGCTTGGTAGACAATATGAGGATAAAGACAAATAAGACAGCCATCTCCCATTGTTTCTCAGTAGAATACAACAGCTACCATGGAGGACACCAGCTCATAGGGGAAGGCTTTGTGTAAGCATTGATTAGTTCAGGCTGCACAGCTTTGTGTAAGCATTGATCAATTCAGGAACGAAGCTTCCTGAGCATTTAAGCCTGTTAGGACTGTGGTCAGTCATGGCATACTGTTTGGTGTGTCAATCAGCACAGAGTTATTGTGAGCTGTTGCTTACAGAAGGTAAATTTCATGCAAATGTTTAGCCTCACCCAAGCTCTGGGACGAAATGTAGCTTGATTTCTATCCTAGCCTCATTTCTGTTGCTATGACAAATACCCAGAAGGAAAAAAAAAACCAACAACATGATAAGAAAGAATTTACTGTCCTAATTCCAAATTCTATTCTATCATTTTGGGGAAATCGAGTCTGTCATACCAATCCACTGTCGAGAGCTTGCTGCCTTCAGCGAGTTTCCTCCTCTCTTATACTGTTCAGGGACACTGTTTAGGGAACTGTGCTGCCCACTGTGGGACATTC
>NC_022010.1:72195340-72198426 GCF_000317375.1 Microtus ochrogaster
GAGAAACCCTGTCTAGAAAAATTCAAAATAAATAAATAAAAGACTCTCTTCCAGGCTTATTCTACTTGTGTCAAGTTGACAGTGACACTAACCAGCACAACTATAATTTCCCAGGAAAGAAAGAGGTCAAACAAAGTGAAGAGGTCAAACAAGGTGAATCTTCTGAGGCTCCGGCAAGAAACTAGAAATTTTCCTATCTTTATACCTAAAATAAAAGTCGAAGAAAAATAAGTTGTTGAAAGAATATGTTAAACTTGTGATTTCTGAAAGAGTAGGAAGTCATCCAAGAATCAAGATGGAGCTACTGTGTGATCCAGAAACCCCAAATTCCTGGGCGTGTATTCAAGAGAAATGGTATCACTACACAAAGGATAATTGTGCTCCCCTGTTCTCTGTGACAGTGTCTGCATAGCCGAGCTGTGGAATTAACCCGAGTGTCTGTGGTCACCAACGTGACAGGCTTGAGATTTACTTGGGAGACAAACCTGGGACTGTCTGGAAGGCTTTATGAAGATGAGGTTAGCCAGGCAGGAAGAAGTCTAACCAGCCACACCTGAAACGTGAGCAGCACCGCTCCACGGGCAGGCCGGGGTCAGGAACAGAACCAGAAGGAGAAAGTCAACTGGCAGAACATCCCTTGCTCTCTGCTCCTGACTACCCATGTAGTGTGACTGGCTGCTTCCACCCCTGCAGCCATGACTTCCCTGGCATGATGAGCTAGCTGTACCCTCAGCCATGAGCAAAACAAACCTTCCCTTCCTTAAGCTGCTTTTGTAAGAGTATTTTGCCATAGCAACTGGAAAAAAAAAACTAATATAACATCTACCTACAGATAAATGAATAAAGACAGCATCATATGCCTGTGTGGGGGCATGCATACATGGCTATGTGTCTACAGACCAAAGAAGGAAGCCCTACATTTTAAACATCATGGAAGAACCTGGAGGTGCACTGGTCCTAAGTGACGTAAGCCAGCACTTTGAAGTAAACGGATGATCTCTCTGAGGTGTTCAGTCCGGCTGAACCCAGAAGCAGAAAGTGGACTAGTGGTTCCTAGAATCTAGGGCAGGGGGAAGATGGTGATGGGAAACACTGGTCAGAAGGTGTGGCTTTTCAGCTCGGACTCGATAAACGGGTTCTGGAGCACACAGCATGGTGGCAGGTTAATGAAGCTGTGTTACCAACGCAATATCTGCTAACAGAGTTGATCTCAGTGTTCTCACCAGCCACACACACAGCAAAACATAACCGCATGAGGTGAGGAATGTGTTAATTAGCTTTTTAAAATAAATCTCACCTGCTTGGCAAGCTCTGAATCTCTCTTGCTTGAGAGAGCTGCCTGAACTCTGTCTCCTTTTCTGTCATTAGCCTTGATGCCCCTCTCCTGCCTGGGGCTCCCTTGCTGTGAACTGAGGCTCCATTCAACAGACCTCTTGTGACTTCCTTGTTGCAAAATCTGTGGACACTTTCCCTTCCTGGATTAGTTTCCTGGGGCTATTATGATAAATAGCCCCAAGCAGGTTGCTGAAAACAGTCAAAATTTATTCTTGCACGGTGTGGAGGGTGCACAGGTCCCTCCATGGTTCTAGATTAGGACTCTCTGGTTGTTGACAACCTCTTTGGCAGTCCCTGGCTTAGAACTAGAATTCCAATCTCTGCGGCTCTCGTCACATGGCCTTCTACTTATTTTAGTATTATCTTTTAATATATATCATATATAAATGTATTAGTATTAAATATATCATATTAGAAATATAAGCAGGACCCCATGTACCTGAAGATGACTTTGAACTAGTGATCCTTTCAAATCTCTACCTCCTAAATGCTAGATGCCACCAAAGTTGGGTTTTGCAGTACCTAGGATTGAAGTGAGAGCTTCACACATGTCACTTTCCAACCGAGGCACATTCCCAGCCTGTGTGTGAGCCTGTGTCCAACTTCCTATAAAAACATGGGTCAATAAATAGGCTCGTCATGGCTTCATGTCCACTTGATGACATCTTGTGGTATCATTCATATATATCTTTATTTGTTATATATAATATATTTAATAGTAATATATATGGTAATGATCCTTTTCCAGTTAAGGCCACACTCACAGATAACCAGGGCTAGTACCTAGAACTATGCTTTGGGAAGACAGCTTGAACCCACAGTCATTTCACACTGAACTTGACCTGGCAAGCCCCTCCCTGCTTGACCACCTGCCCTTCCTCAGTAGCTCCAACACTTGCCCATCCTCCCCCTGGTCTCCTCTCCCTCAGCCTATCCTTCTGTCAGAAGCTTCTTAGGGGCTTTCCCTAGGCTTGCCTTCTTCTCAATTACCTGAAAAATTCCAAACCACCCTATTGTGGTTAGGGTATCTCCCAAGAGGACATGCATGGCGATTGGAGGCCTGGTCCCAGGGGGCCCCAGTGAGTGGTGGCAGACATTTAGGATGAGAGAGGAGCTGGTGCATGTCCTTGGGTTATTGTGGAGTACTCTCAACAGGAAGTTTTCCTGTGGCTCCTTTCCTTCTGCAAGACCATTGTTCTAAAAGAAGTGAGCCCTGCCCCCTGTGGCTCACCCTGCTTCCTGGTGCCCTCTGTGATCCAGCTCTGCCTAGGCTCCAACTAGCTGCCATATGCCATGAGGTCCTTATCAGAACTGAGTCCACACAGGCACCATGCCTTCCAACTGCCAGGAAAGTGAGCCAGATACACCTCTCCTCTTTATACAGTCGAACATGGGTGTAGGAAGGCAGTGGAGTTTTCTGGAAAGCTACATGCCTCTGTGGCTTTGATTTCCTCTTCTAGGCTGGCTCACCTGTAGATTGTATTTGCTCACCAAACATTTAGTTGTGTGACAGTTTATTCTGATTGACAAGCTGATAGGATAAACAAGTCTCTGGGCACATCTGTGGGAGATTATCTAGACTAGACCAACGGAGATGGGAGACCTACCTTAACTAGGGCAGCGCTGTTCAATGTGCTGGGGTCCTAGCTTGAACCAACAGAAGTGCTCATGATTTTGTCTTCTGATTATGTATGAAATTCATGTCTTCCCTGCCATTCACACCTGCTGCCATGTCTTCCCTGCCATTCACA
>NC_022010.1:72198950-72204282 GCF_000317375.1 Microtus ochrogaster
CCAGCCGTTCACACCTGCTGCCATGTCTTCCCTGCCGTTCACACCTGCTGCCATGTCTTCTCTGCCATGGTGGACTTTATGAGCTGAAGCAATCTTTCCTTCCTCCGGATGTTTAAATTACTACAGGAGAGATGGTCTACCTAAACATTCGACTTTTATCCAAAACCTGCTCTTCTTGGCTTACCTCCTTGACTGGCACCATCACCCCACGCTCCTCTGATCTGCCTCTTCTTTTCCTCACAGCCGCCTCTCCACCCTCCACCGCCAATCACTATCAAGGCCTGCCCATTCTCCCAGATCGTCAATTGAACGGTCACCATCCCTTTCACAGTGGGCTCCTTGGATGTCCTTACGACCCTCTGACTAAGAAGCAAGTTCACCAACATGGCCTTTGTGTCCCTTTGTGATGCAGCCCTACCTGCCTCCTTCTCCCCACATCCCACCCACACATTAACATGCTAGTCAAAGCACCCACTCACACTCTGACTCCTGGTCTGTGTGTGCGGTTCTCTCCTTTTAGAGCCTTCTTTCCTGCCCTCCTGTCTGTGATCCAAACTTACGTTTTACAGCTATTCACTCAACAGATACGCTGACTGCCTGCTATGCTGTGCCAGGAAATACTGCAGCCACAGAAAACACAGTAGGAAACAAAACAGAAACGACATCTCTAATATTCAAACAAGCCTGTATCAAGTCTCTCTGTCCCTCCAGCCAGCTCCCAAATAACAACATGGAGACGTATTATTAATTACGAAAGCTTGGCCTTAGCTAAGCTTGTTCCTAACTAGTTTTTCTCCCTTAGGTTTTCTGAGCCAGGGTTTCTCTGTAGCTTTTGATCCTGTCCTACATCTAGCTCTTGTAGACCAGGCTGGCCTTGGACTTACAGAGATCTGCCTGCCTCTGCCTCCAAATGCTGGGATTAAAGGCATGCGCCACCACCACCTGGCCTAACTAGTTCTCATAAATTAACCCATTTCTATTCATCTCCGTCCCATCACATGCTGCCCATCCTGTTTCTTTCATGTTTCCTGGCATCTTTCAAGGACCTAGCTTCCTCCCTCTCTGTCCTCTGTCCCCAGAAGTGCTGCCTAACCTCTTCCTGCCTAGCTATTGGCCATTCCGCTCTTTATTAAACCATCACAGTAACGCATGCTCACAGTGTAAAGGAATATTCCACAGCACAAGCCGATACGTAGAGATACATACTCTACGGTAAACTAAATTACAAGGGAAGGTAGGCTGCAGAGAAAGGAAGGAATGCAAGCTATACAGTGATGTAAATTAGCAGGACAGAGAAATTTAAGAAGACAGGGTTGGAATGTCACATCTCCCCCAGAGACCTCCTGGGGCTTTCCCAAGCCCAGGGTCAGGGCAGTCCTCAGAGCTTTCATGGGAGTGCCTCTCTCCACCCCGACTAGCACTTGGTTGGCATGCAAGGGAGTAAGTTCCCTGTTTGTAGATAGAAACCGTAAACATGGAGGACAGGGACTCAGTCTGTTGTTAGCTGTGTCCTGCTCTCAGAGGTGCTTACTGTATGCTTGTTGAACAAACACATGAGATGGCAACTTCCGTCCTTTGTCATATGAAACTGTATGGCACCTACAGAAATGTGTTAATGAGATACATTCTCCCCTACTAGCTAGTATGAGAAAGTAAGTACAGTTGACCCTCCCCTCAAATGGGCTTGTCACTGTTAGGCTTTCACCCCAGCTCTCACACCTCCGCAGGTGGTCAACTCCAAGACCGGTACTGCTTCCTTCCACATTGTTTACAAAAGCACAAGCCCCCGCCATTCCCTGCAGATGCGGATTTGACTTTCACTGCTCTGCCCTGTGTCTCACGGATTCATCACCCAGAAAGCTTTTACCAACCGTCAGAGCTAACTCAAAATCCCAAAGGGGAGACTTTCTAGAATGTTGATGTAGCCACGACACAACTTGCCGCATTTTGACACTGGCATTCGGAACACTTAATGCCCTCCCCCAAGCACACAGCTAGCGGATGCATTCAGACAACCACCGAGCTGAGATCAACCGAATCACTTCCTTCTCTGGCACCCTGAGCTGACGCTCTTCTTTGGTGTGTTAATTTACAATGTGGGGCTCCTAAAAGTTGCAGGCAGGAACTAGTTAGCAATAGTTAAATCTCTATGCACTGCCTGCCCCACGCCTACCAACTTGTCAGCCCACTGGAACTAACGAAACCAAGTATGGGACCGAGAGTGCAAGAAAACTAACTAAAATAACTGTTGACTTGTGGGGTGCAGGGCTGACAGCTGGGGTGTGCTAAGGACCCCACCAGGGCCGCCTGTTGCTACAGGCTTCGGAAGCTTGAGCCCAGCAGCGCTCTGCTCAGCTCATTGAGGCGAGGCTAGCAGCAGGAGGATCCGGCCAGAACTCGGTAGTTTTCCACTTGAGGCTCACGGGTTCTTACCCTCTTTGGCTCTTTGTCACCGGACTCCATGAAAACACCCACTGCAAGGAACTAAACGCTTGCCCATGCCGCCCACCAACCAAATGGCATGTGAGGGGGGTTACAAGTTCACATTCTCGGCCCCTTTGTTTTCTCCATGAGCACCTCGGAACAAGCCAAACTGCCGCTCTGCGGCTCTCATGCTGATAGCTTCCTTCTGACCTCGACCTCCGGCTCTCAGGCTGGAAGGCAGAGAGTAGAGCCTCCGAGAGAGTAGGGAGTAGTCAACTACCTGGGAGAAGAGTAGTTTATGAAATGAGCACAGGGAGCAAATGTCGGTCTGGACGCTTCGCACCCCTCAGCCTCTCCGCAACAGAATAGAAGCAACAAAGGACAGATATGCTTGTTTCTTGGGGGCAAATGTTTTCCCGGGGAATTAGAACTCCTGCATCTCCTAAGTGAAGACTGAATTCTACTCCCATCTTATAGGGCCTCTAGAAGTTTCCATTTCTCTCCATTCTTCCAATTCAAAAGATTCAAATGTTGGGGCACCTTTGGAGGGTGGGGCCTTTAACCAATACAATGACTTGCAATACAGAACAGAGAGAAAAGAAAGACATTTTCTGCAATTGTCGTTCCTTTCCGATTCTGAGAAATGTGGAAATATTTCACTTAGAAATAAAAGCTGTGCAGTTGTCTTAAGATACACGCAATGAAGATGAGAGAGACAAGGCACCCTTGAAAGCCAACTGCAGAGGGGGAAATGGCGCCTTCGTGGCAATCACTACTGCACCTTTTTAGAACTGTCTCGTGGCTGCCCCAAAACTCACTATATACCTGTTCTCAGACGCACAGAGATCCACCTACCTCTGCCTCCCAAATGCTGGGATTAAAGGCGTGCGCCATCAAGGCATTGAATAAAAGCAAAATATTTTAGATTATTTATATATGCTTTTTTTCAGAAAGGTATCCCTTTGCTTGGCCTCAGTTGATACAAGAAGAAAAGAAAATTCCAGGAACTAACTTGCTTTGTAGAGCTAACCCAGAGGGCTGTGCTGAGCATCTTCCTCACAGGTGGCGAGCAGGGGGTGTGGTCACAGAACACCTCTGAGTTAGCATTTGACTCAGATAGGAACAGGATCTTCTCCTAGTTCCTTGTGATGTCATCAGTTTCCCTCTCTTGAGTTTCTTAATCTGTAGAATGAGACTATAGCCAGTCCTCCATATTCACGGGACCCAACCCACCATTGCCTGAGAGATTTTTTTTTTTTTAAGTAGCATTGTGATGGGGCTGGAGGACGGCTCAGTTTATAATAGCATGCCATGCTCTTGCAGAGAACCAGAGTTTGGTTCCCAGCATCCATGCCGGATAACTCACAACTTCATCTCACTCCAGCAGCTCCAAGGCATATGATACCTTCTTCTGGTACCTGCACATGTGCACACGCATACACACACTCACACACACACACAATCTTTAGAAATCAGCATGGGATGGAGAGATGGTTCAGTGGCTGAAGAGCTTCTGTGCTGATAATCTGACGTCATGTTCCCAGGACCCAAGGAAGGCTGATGCAGGGGACTCACGTCTGTCTGTAGTCACTGCATCCGTCCCCAGGACACAAGGAAGGCTGATGCAGGGGACTCACGTCTGTCTGTAGTCACTGCATCCGTCCCCAGGACACAAGGAAGGCTGATGCAGGGACACATGTCTGTCTGTAGTCACTGCTCCCGTCCCCAGGACACAAGGAAGGCTGATGCAGGGACACACATCTGTCTATAGTCACTGCTCCCGTCCCCAGGACACAAGGAAGGCTGATGCAGGGACTCACGTCTGTAGTCACTGCACTCATGCAGGAGGATGGGAGGTGGAGGCAGGAGAAGCTCTGGAATAATCCTGGTTTATGTAGCAGTAAACAGTGACAAACCATTTCTCAGACGAGGTAGCAGTAGAGGGCCAGCACCCACATTGTCCTCTGCTGTCCCCACAGGGGTTGCGGCATGCGCGAGCGCACCCACATTCACACACACACAGATCCAGTTAGTGCGTACACCCCAAAAAGTGCGCCTGTATTGGCTGTGTGCAAATTTTTCTGGTTCTTTTCCTTTAAACCATGTAGTGTGGTGACCCACACAGCATTTCTATTGTTTTAGATGTTGAAACTAATGTAAAGACAATTTAGGACCCACAGGGAGAGGGTGTCAGGTTACATGCACATTCATTCCTGGACTTTGACATCTGTGCTGTGGGGACGCTGGGGTGCTGAAACTCAACCTATGTGCATGCTATACCATACAGTTACAATAATACTGCATCCATCACAAGGCTATGAAGGGCAAAATGGCTACTGGGTACCTTTTTCAGCCAGGTTGAGAGGCGACCACCACGATGACCATGTGGGATATCTAGAAAACCAGGTGACGCTGCACAACAGTGTTTCCCTAATGGTTTCAAGCCTTGTCAACAAGGATGTACATTCACTGTGTACTCAAAAACCAAAGAGTCACAACATTGACTCTCCTGGTATTGGGTCATGTGGGGCAGTTCTCAGGCTCAAGAGAAGGTGCTGGAAACTGACTTGCTCACCTGAGGCCGGGGATAGCTTTACACAGCACAGATCAGAAGTCAAAGCAACTTTCTAAATCAGGGGTGTGCCAACTCCTTCTGTAGAAGGCCACACGGGATCTGTTTTGAGCTTTGTGATTCATACAATCTCTGCTATGCTACTCAACTCTGCCGCGAAGTCAGCCTTAGACAGAATAAGAACCAGTAAACTTAGCTGTGTTCTGATAAAGCTTTATTTCCAATACAAGCAGGGGTTTAGATTTGATCTGTGGGCTGTACTTTGCTGGTTCTTCAAGTATTAGGTGTTGTTCTTTTGGAAACTACAACTCCCATACTCCCCCTGGACTACGGATA
>NC_022010.1:72212127-72219783 GCF_000317375.1 Microtus ochrogaster
AAGAAGAACATTAGGAAGGGTTTTCCAGAGAAACAGACTGTCTGTGTCTGTCCTTCCATCCATTCATCCATCTATCTGTGTGCGTATTTGCAATAAAAGTAAATTTATTCTATAGCCTTAAATGATAGCAGTTTGAGAGTTCCACAATGGCCGTCTGCATGTTGCAGAGTCTGAGACCCCTGCAGCCACTCCGTGCAGAAGGCGGGATGCTTCAGCAGTTCCCGTCTGGCACTGGAGGATCTGGGGCTCCCTGAAAGGTCTCTGGAATTGAGTCCATGGCTCCCCGGAAGGTCTCTGGAATTGAGTCCATGGCTCCCAGGAAGGTCTCTGGAATTGAGTCCATGCTGGAAGGTCTCTGGAATCGAGTCCATGGCTCCCAGGAAGGTCTCTGGAATTGAGTCCATGCTGGAAGGTCTCTGGAATCGAGTCCATGGCTCCCCGGAAGGTCTCTGGAATTGAGTCCATGGCTCCCCGGAAGGTGTCTGGAATTGAGTCCATGGCTCCCCGGAAGGTCTCTGGAATTGAGTCCATGCTGGAAGGGTGACAAAGCTGAGGAGTGGTGGCTGTAGAAGATGGTGGTGGCGGCAACAGACTCACTTGGAAGTGAAGGCGGGCAGAGCACATTGCTTTTTCCTCAGACCTTTTTGTGTCTGGGCCAGCTGTTAGAAAGTTCTGCCCATTCTGAGGTGGCATCTTCCCCTGAGGCTGATCATCTTTGGAAATATGTCACAGACACAGCAGGGGCGTGTCTCCTTGGTGATTCTAAAACCTATGAAGCTTCACAACCAACCATCACCCCCAATTTGTTTGATAAGTATAAACTGGGCTTTTTGTATGTAGCAGGCAGTATTCTAGCTTCCTGGGGATATAGCTACAAAGACAATAAAGCCCTCATCATCAAAGCTCCCACGCTATTTGGGTGCTTATCATTGCCCACACTGCTGAAGCTAATTGAAGATAATTTTAAAGAAAGTAATCTTTTGGGTGGTATGCATCTCGAGTTGGAGTAGGCTACGGACAAAGAGTTAGCTATTGCATGCAGCAACAGGTTGTTGGTGACCTTGGTGAGACTGGTTCTGTGGGACAATAGGGACAATAGGCCTGGAGAAAGTCAGTGCGCGAGGGGCAGGGAGGGAGGAACTGGAGACGGTGAGACTGAGGGGTCCAAGGCCAGGCCGTAGTGTGGAGAGACAGAGGGTGGCTGGTGCATGGAGAACCATGCACCCCTCTCTTTTTTTAAGGAGCTTTCCTGGAAACCACATTTAGCAACACCTGCTTGAGTCTCATTGACCAGAATCGCAGTCACCTCTGACTGTAAGGAAGACCAGAAACACCCTATAGAATGTGAGACACTGTCACAGGTCTACCATGCTTCAGGCAATCCCTTGGTGTCGTCACTGAAGTAATCGGCATGTTTTAAGATTGGAAGAGCCACGGGCTATGGACAGAGCTTAATGGCAACCTCACCTGGCATGCACTAGGCCCTGAGTTTGGTCCTTAGGATTACAAAATAAACTAATGAGAAGGAGGAGGAGGAGGAGGAGGAGGAGGAGGAGGAAGAGGAAAGGGAATGGGAACAGGAAGGTTGGGAGACATCATTAGAATATTCATGGGGGCGGGAAGTATGGCCAGTGGAGCTCCCTTTGACTGCTGAAGGAAACACCTGGCCTCTTTAGAATGACCCAGTCACCCCACAGAGAGCAATGCTCTGCACCAGGCCTCTCCTGCAGTGGCCTGAAGCACTCCCCAAGAGCCTGAGATTCACCCATCTGTCAGGACATGGAGCTCTGCCTCTACACCATGAAGAGCAAGGGTAAGATTTACAGGGCCGTGGTTGTTCATTTTGAATTAAGAAAACCACAGGTATGAGTGGGGCACAATGATGGATGCATCTCTGAGGCTATTTCCAGTCGGGATTTACTGAGGATGAGAGACGCAGGTCATCCCAATGGTCTGGAGGCCAAGACAGCGCAAAAGAGGAACCGGACAAAGCCAGATGAGTGAGCGCCTGTCTCCAGGTCTCTCTCTGCTCCTTCCTCTGCCCAGATGGGTGCAATGCCGTCCCCACGGCTTTGCATGGACTCCTAACCATAAGACGAAGTACAGTCTTCTTCCGTCAGGCTTCCTACCAGGCATGCTGTCACGGCAGTGAGAAAAGTAAACACTGCAGCTTCTATTGGAACAAGATGCTCTCAGCCATCACCCACACAAGCCCAGGAAGCCACCTAGTGTGCTCCGGCGAAGACTCCGTGGGAAGAAGGAGTACAGAACTTCAAGAGTATCCAGGTCTGATCTTTCCCCGGGAATGGGGTTCTTCTAGACTGCCTTTCCTTTGGTTAGTCATCCATGCCCAGACAGCCACCGCTCATCAGGGGTCAACGACCTTAACTACTCCCATATTGTAGTGAGCTACTTGTTTAGAGCAATTTCAGGTTTGCAGAAACCTCCCCATCTGCTCTCGCCATGAGTGCCTTCATTAGTCCCCTGCACCATCAACCCTCTGCAAGGGTGTGGAGCCTGTGGTAGCATCAAGGAGCTAGCATTTAGGTTTGCAGGAAGTCTAGAACCTCCCCATCTGCTCCCACCTTGACTGCCTTCATTAGTCCCCTGCACCATCAACCCTCTGCAAGGGTGTGGAGCCTGTGGTAGCATCAAGGAGCAGGCATTGGTATTTTATCATGAACTGAAGTCTACCATTGACATCCGGGCTCACACTTGTGTTATGTCCCCTGGGGTCTTGGACAAATGTACAATGACACGTGTCCACTCTCGTGGCATCCGAGTGTCACATTCTCTTCACCTGCCTCTCCATGGCAACCTCTCTTATCCTGAAACTCTGGCAACCACTGATTTTCTAAAATTGCTTTTAGATTAATTTATTTGACTGTCTTATGTATATAAGTGTTTCCTCTCTCCAGCAGGTAAGTAGATAAATTAACTAACTGTACATGTGCCTGCAGAGGTCAGAAGAGGATGTTGGAAGCCCCTGATCTAGAGTTACCTGTAGTTCGAAGCCACCGTGTGTGCTGGGAACCAAACCCAGGTCCTCTGCAAGAGCAACAAGTGCTCTTAACCACAGAGTCAACTCCCCAGCTCCCACTGACCTCTTTCAAGGACCAATAGTTTGTTTTCTCCAGGACGTCACACAGTTGGAGTCACACAGTGGGTAGCTCTTTCTTACTGGCTTCTTCCGCTTAGCAACGTACATTCGTGGTTCCTCCATGACCTTCTGTGACTTGGTCATTTTTGTTGTTCATCATTGAATATTGTTACATGTACTACAGTTCATTTACCGGCTCACCTGCTAGAGAACACTCGAGAAGTTAGGAACACCGCTATTCTAAACATTTACAGAGCCGTTGAAATATGAATGTACATTTTTGGTTCATTTGGGTAGACACAAAGGTGCATGTTGCTGGGTTCTGCGGTATGCTTTATAAAAAGCTGTTCCATGTTCCAGTTGCTTTGTCTGTTGTGGACTTTTCATGATGTCAGTTTTGGGGGGATTTTAGTCACTTTAGTATATTTAAGTTCTTTTAGTCAACAAACATTTACCTCAGACATATAGTGTAATAGACCAGAGAGTCCTATAGTGCAAATCATAAAAGCCGGGGAGAGATATTGGGGTTCAAGATGAAGATCAGAAAAGCAAAACAGCCAAGCCACTCGAGACCTTACCTCTACCAAGACTCAGACAAACAAAGGGACCATCCTGTCCTCAGACTGACTGCAGACTGCAATGCTCTCCACCAAACCTCAGGCTGCCATGGGCTCTTGACTTATATGCCTTTTTCCACCCAGCCCTATCACTCCTGTCTGCACCTCCCTAGTGTGGGATTAAAGGCTGGGAGCACCTTTGTATGAGTTCCATTTCTCTTTTAGAAAGATTCAATCAACTTCGTGTAGCCCAGGGTGGCCTTGAGTCCTGGGATTAAAGGTGTGAGCCACTACTCCTTGGCCTCTAGTGGCTTAGCTCTGCACTCTGATCTTCAGGCAAGCTTTATTTATTAAAACACAAATAAAATATCATCATAGAGTCCATATTGAACTTGTTGATCATGGAAATTATGCTCCCCTCAAAGAACAAAAGAGACAGTTTATTCTGGAGCCACCTGTGGGTGGCCATAGCCCAGGGACATGAATTTAGATTTCTCTGAGTACCACATTCCCCACTAAAAATTAAGAAAAAAAAAAAGGACATGAATTCAAGAAGGCGCAGGCTGGGGGACATGGGAAGGGTTGGGAACGGAAGGAAGAGAAAGGCAGAAATGATACAATGACATTTTAATTAAAAATTAAAAATTGAGGTCTTTCTATGCCTCCTTCCAGGCAGTCGGTTGTGTCAAGGTAACACTAAGGTCTCCTTCCCAGCCACCGGCTGTCTGAAACTCACTGATGTGGATGATGACCACAAACTTCACACTGTCAGTTCTGAGGCTTTGGGTGAAGAGCAGAATGGGTTACGTGGTCCCAATCCGTGTT
This sequence comes from Microtus ochrogaster, assembly GCF_000317375.1. Lineage (NCBI taxonomy): Eukaryota > Metazoa > Chordata > Mammalia > Rodentia > Cricetidae > Microtus > Microtus ochrogaster. The sequence goes on from NC_022010.1 coordinate 72,216,610, forward strand.
GGAAACAGGAATGCTTTCCTGTGAAGCGAGGGGTCTTGACCCATGGCAGAATGTGCCTGCTGTTGAGTGAGGGGTATGATATCATAGACGGAGAGCTGGAGAGAGGAAGGGCAAGGCTGTGTGGGGTGCACTGTGGGCGCCCACCTGTGTGTTCTCTGTTTGGCTATTGTGAAAAGAAATGGGAAAGAACTCCTGGACTAACAGATCCTACTGTGCCTCAGCCTTAAGACTCAAAAGAGCTGAGAGAACCTGAAAACGTCCTAACCTCTTCAAAGATGATGACGTCCTGCAGAACACCCGCACGGTGACGACAGCTGTGCACAAGCCAAAGTGAGCGAGGGAAATCTTAGCAGGCTCCACCCTAGGCAAAGGGCTATAGGCAAGGAACGGCTGATTTTTGAGAGAAGACCCAGCTTTCTCCAGGGATGGCTCCAATGATAGGTTACCCAGTGCCAAGGAGTCAGCCCTAAACACATGTGCATGTGAACATCACTAAATAGACTCAGCAGCGGGGGTGCGTGTGTGTTCGAGCCCACGTGTGTGTATGTATGTGTGTGCGTGCGTGTGCGTGTGTGTGTGTGTGTGTGTGTGTGTGGTGTGAGAATAATAAAGAAGAGACCATGAAGTTAAGAGAGAGGAGGAGCACAGGAGGAGTTGGATCTGGAGAGGGAGAAGTAGAAACGATATAAATACAGTACTCATGTATGAAATTCTCAAAGAAGAAATACTGAGAGGTGGTGGCACTCTCCTTTAATCCCGGCACCCGGGAGGCAGAGGCAGGTGGATCTCTGTGAGTTCAAAGCCAGCTTAGTCTACAGAGTAAGTTCCAGGACAGCCAGGGCTATACAGAGAAACCCTATCTTGAAAAAATTTTCACTTCAACTTAATATAAGCAGTTTGTCCCAGTCAAGTTTACCAGAGAACCATCAACATTCAATTTCTAACGTATCTCCAGCATCAATTTCCTTTCTGCAACCAACATCATTCTAGATGAAAAGGTAGGCAAATTCTGAAAATTATGTCCTTTGAGGGCCAGGGACTCTGATCTGCTTAGGCAATGACAAGCTCAGAGAAGTGGGAATGTACACATGTACGTGTTCTAGCATGAATCAAGGATTGATCCTCCCTACCTTGGTCTCTTCAGTCGGGAACTGGGAAGAGTCAGGGAGATGGTTCCGTCAGCAAAGTGCTCACTGGCAACCATGAAGACTTGAATGGAATCCCCAGAACCCATGTGAAAAGGCTGGATGTAAACCCAGCACTGGAGAGGCAGACAGATGGGTCCCTGGGGCTGACTGACCAGCCAGCCGAGTTCCAGGCTAGTAGAAATCCTATCTCAAAAATAAAATAAAATAAAATAAAATAAGGTGGACAGATCCTAAGGAACAATTCTATAAGTGGAAGTTACCATCTGGCTTACATGTGTGCACACATGGGCGTGCACTCATGTGCACACACATGCACACATGTACACACGCACACACACACAACTGACTTCAGAGAAATAAGAAAGGATGACTAAATGGCATTGTTCTTTTTATCAACATGTTGGAATAACTCTCATGAAAGGACAAATTCTTCCCACCAAAGATACATGGAAACAACTTCTTAGAAGTGCTATTGTCAAGCAAATCTCACATCTCCAAAGGGACGAGATATCCATACCCAGAGCAAAGGCCCAGCATGGTCCTTATCTTTTGTGGCTCAAGGTTTTTCTAAAATGAGCACACAGCTAAATATATCTCCATGCACACCAGCAAAGAAAGCCATCTAAACAAGCACAAGTAGGCTAATGTGTGTGTGTGTGTGTGTGTGTGTGTGTGTGTGTGTGTGAAATAGCTCACAAACAGTGGGGTGCATCCACGTTTGCTAGATACGATATGATGCACACCATTGAGTCTGGTTCCCATGTATTTGTTAGGAATCTGCAGTGGAAACACATTTCCTCAGCTCCTGGTTGAGAAATGGGAAGTCTCTGAACAATGCCTTGTAAAATGAGACACCACTCAGAAGACACAGCTGAACCCTTGATCAAAAATACATATTTTACCTTAAAGCAAACGTCACTTTTAATGTGATGAGTGTTACCAGTTATACAGTAGAGTACCTGATTGAGCTCAAAGCACTTCCGCCCCGCTCTGTACACAAAGGCCCCTTGGTGCCTCTGCTCGGGTGACACTGTAGGGTGACCTGAAACCCCTCCCGTACTTTAACTTTGCACCCTCGTCCAAGGAGAGGAGGTCACTGGAAGAGCGATTGCCTCACCCTCCCCAGCCAGGACCCTCAAGAGATCCGTGAAGGGTTTTACAAAGTGGCACCCTGCCTCGGGCCGCAGCCAGAGACATCTTCCTGCTTGGTGCCTGGACAAGGTTTGAAAGTCAGGGCCAAGTGTGGAATGGGTTTCTGAAAGCCAATATTGGAAGCCTTGTGATTGAGGTCTGCCAAATCCTGTGTCCGGAATATCTAGTTCCTTCCGCATGCAATGCGGTGGTTGTTTAATGAGAAAACACAGCTCTGAAAAGTGAGATGGTCCAGGCGTTATTCATATTCATGAAAACAGGAACAGATCCCCCAGAAATACAGATGCCTCCTGGCATCAACATCTCACCTTTTTCCTGAAGTTATTTATCAAAACGTTTCGGAAGCTGCTTCACAAGGGCCTATCATGTGGCTGCATCTCCCTGGCAGCTAGCCCCTTTCTTCCAGTCCAGCCTGATGCTAGGCACCAAGGGGGGTAACCATGGGGGAGGCAAATCAAACAAAACCTTTTAAAAACAAGACTCTGCTTCGACTTTCCCAGGCCATGGAAGTGGCTAGGCATTTTATTTTCCTCAGTGAAAAGGCTGGTTTGTGTCACTCCTGGATGATACGACCTAACTGCAGTAGAAACGTGGAGAAAGACTTCCTTGTTTGTCTGTTTTTTATATTGCCTCTGGCAGCCCTGCATGTAGGGTTTGGGTAGCCATTGCTGTGTCCACTTCAGGATGGGCCAACCTGTAAAACTCCTCTCTGAGTTGATCCATCCCAATCCTAGGAAGCTCAGAAGTCAACAGCAACACACGGAACATTAGAGAAGATGCCGAATTTGTCTGGCATAATGGCGATGGCCCATCCCACTGGATCCTCTAAGAAGGGAATCACAGCTAACCTGCTGCAATTTGGATCCTGAAGGTC
>NC_022010.1:72220213-72231301 GCF_000317375.1 Microtus ochrogaster
ATCACACATCCCAGTTGCCATGAAGTGTGTAGCTTCATCCACCAGTTACTGCCCCGCGTGCTGTCCTGTCGTTCCATAGACCCAAAGAAGCAAGGTCAGGCAGCCATGGACAGAAACCGTGGCCGAAATAAACCTTCCCCCTTCCAGCTGAATCTCCCAGGCATTTATCTCAGTGGTGGGAACTTAAACATATAACCCAAACTGCACAAATTCCATGGACTTGTCTGTAGCGTGATTAATAAGAACCCAGATACAGAAATTGCAGTTCAAGCTGAAAGTCAGAAAAACAAAACAGCCAACCACTGGCTCTTACCTCTACCACAGTCTGAAATGATGATCCTGCCTCCAGGAATCTCAGAATGAGACTGTGTGTGAGAGCTGTCTCCTGCTGCTTTATAATCCTCTCCAGGGCTGGGATTGAAGGCTTGCACCACTATTGCCCGGTTCCTATGGCAACTAGTGTGGCTACTGGGATTAAAAAAGTGTGTGTCACCACTGCTTGGTCTATAAGGCTGACCAGTGGGGCTGTTTTACTCTCTGATCTTCAGGCAAGCTTTATTATTAAAATACAAATGAACTATCACTACACTGGTCTTTTTATATGTTTCTGTGGGTTTTTTCCATCTAACATTTTCCGACAACACAGAACCTCTGAGGAACCATAGGGAACCCATCCGTGGTGACTAAGTTCAAGCAATCAACTGTGCTGCACTAAAGGACGTGAGCCACATATTTCATTTTAAAATTCCCTTGGAATAGCATTGAAATTAACAAGATAAGCTTAAACGTATTTTTTTTTCTTGAACCCACTATATCCAAAACATTCAACTACATAATCAATCCAAGAAATCATGTGACTTTTACATTTTTTTCCAACTTATACCACAATCAATGGTGTATTTCTTCTCAGGGTATCTCTCAATCAGTCTAGTGCTATTGGCGGTACTTTAAGCTATTTGTCTGTGGTTGGGGGTACCCTAACAGACAGTGCACAGCTATCGTTGTTGGTTTCTTTCTTCAGATTTTTACATTCCATTGATAACAAGCAATGTCACTAGGTTCTGCTGAACAGTGGACAGGGTACAATGGCCAGCCAGTCTAGCCTAATTGGTCATCTCCAGGCCAATGAGAGATCCTGTCTCAAACAGTAAGGTGGACAGAACCTGTGGAATGACAGCTGAGGTTGTCCTCCAGCCTAAACACACAAGTGCACAAACATACCTACACACACAAGAACACACACACATGAGAAATGATGTGAATGACTGGAGCAGGTGGCTGGGGTATAACACTGTGATGAGAATTTGCCAAGCACGCTCCAGGTCCTGGGCTCAGTCTCCAGCACCATAAAGAAAACTGAATTAATCACCTGTAAGCCAAATGTCTGTGTGAAAGGTGGTGGATCAGAAACCTGAACTCGATATTTGAACTCCAAATGCCTGGTATTGGCCAGGAAAGAGCCAGCTGCCTCTCACTGTCCTCAAGAGACCATGGAACGGGCTCTTACTTACGACCTTCACCAGGTAAGTAAGGACCAGATCTGTGTGTCATACACTGCTGTGACCAGAACTTGACCCAGAGGCAGGAATAGAGCAGACATGCAACTCCTTCCTGGTGAATCAAACCCACCAGATGGAAAGAATGATCACACCAGACACCCTCATATCAAAGTCCAGATCACACCATCACTGGGACCTTTCGCTAATGCCAGAATCACAACATCACAGCATCAACCCTTCTGCTCCCAAAGTACTGAAGAGTCCTTGTCCATCTTTGATGTTCTCATCTTCCCCAGCATTCACAAAAATATCCCATCATATTTTTCTGGACCAATCACTGGGACCACGGCTCCACTTCAGTGCTTATCCTGCACTTTTTAATGGAAATGTGCATCCCACTGAAATGTGGGCCTTGAATGTACACTCCATCTAAGTCAATATAGGCGCCAACCTCTGCCCTCCCACCCCTCAAGGCCGCCTGGAGGATCCCATGGACCACCCAGGGAGGCTGGTGTGCTAATAGTCTAATCTTACTACACAAGACCTGTGATCCTGGCCCTGCATCTTGCTAGGCTGTCATGAGCTGAGTCATGCAGGCCTGGGAGGGCATTAAATCCCTCATTAGCAATGTCATGCAATGTCTTGAAAACTTAGTAGAGATCTGTTCTGTCCTCAACCTTCCCGGCACCACCTGCTGACTTCCTGGCTCCCTTCAACCCCGTCAGCACTGACCTGCTCTGCTGAAGGTCTCTGGCCTCCCTGTGTGGCAGCCTGAATTTGGGGGACTCTGCCAGGGCTTAGTGGAAACCCTAGAGCATAGCGATGTCAGAAGGAAGTAGATGGGGGACCAGTGCTTCCTGCCCCATGGCCTCAGCTGCTGCTTCTCTCCAGCTTGCTACCGAGTCTCGGTCATATATTGCTCACTTTGGAAGCTACTTGATGGTACTTCCTACCTTCTCAAGTAATATTATCTCCCTTCTCAGGCCTTCGATGGGGTTGATAATTAGATAGTCGTAGTTACTGTACTCTTATGATCTAGCCAAGCCATTCCCTATACAAGACTTAGACTCCATAGGATAGAATGTTTATTAAAAACATTTAGCATATGTTCCTTGCTTAATATTGTTTATGATGGTTGTAATTCTAATTATACTTGATATCTGTTCCTAGTGTATATAGTTTTGTGTTGGGTTTGGAACTCTCTTATTTAAACAAAAAAGAGAGGTGTTGTGGGAGCACATTCTGCTCCTTCAGCCAATAGCCTTTAAGACACCGGCCCACTTGGGTGTGGTCTGTTATAGTTTAAAAAGCAGCAGGAACCATGCCCCTGCTCTCTTGCTTCCAGCTCCCATTCTGGCTGCTAGACTCTGTTTCCTGTTTGCGCTCAGAGGACTATTGTTTAGGACAGTGATCTGTAAGTTCTTCCCCTTAAATAAATAACCCTTTTTATAATCGATAATTCTGAACTGGTGTGACATGTACACAGGTCACAGTGTGAGAAGCACTCTACAGAACATTTTGTGTGCAGCCAGGGTATGTTGTGTGGATGCCTTGACCACACCCATCCCAGAGACTCAGTTTCATTCAGTTGAGATGGACATGGGCAGTGTTTATTATTTTATTTTTTAGTGATTCAGGCTGAAGTAGTCCAAAGTCTTTATTTTAGCACTGTGAGCCCTGGCTCAGGGAAATGAAGGACTTGGCCCTACTGCAACATGTAAACCTTGTTTAAACATGGGTCTGGAGCAGTCCCAAAGTTCTGTATTTCTAATGAGTTCTCAGGGGAGGCCAAGGCTGGACCTCAGGCAATACCTGGAATAGCAGGTGTGATGGCTATTACTGCATGTGTCAGCCTGGGTGGGCTGCGGGCGGACGTGTGGTGAAATACTGTTCTGAGTGGTTAAGGAATATGACTAACATTTACATTGGTGGGCTTTGAGTGAGGCCTATTACCCTTCATAAGGAACCATATCCAAATAGCTGGAGGCCTTAACTCAGGGAAGCAGAGTAACTTCCCATTGCTGAGAGAATTTCCCAACAGACATTGTTCAGAATCCTTCTCTCATTGAGTCGTCTCAACGCTACAGAAGACAGCTTCAAACTCCAGTCAAAGTGTTGCCTCTTCAAGGATCCCAGGCTGTGGCTTCCTCTGCGGATTCCAGATGTGACCTCTTCAGCCAGCACAGAAACACAAACACGTTCGAACTCCGTTTCTCTGCAGGACCCTAACTGATGCAGCAGAATTGCTAAGTGTGGTACTAATGCTCCAGTTCCTGTTAAGATGGACAATTACACAACCCACCACCCTCCCAGTCCAAACCCAGTAGCCAAAGGCAAAGTCTAAGGGCTCTAGGAGAGCAGGTGTGCGCGTGCGCGCGGAGATGGTGGAGGCGGGGGTACAGCCTTGGCACTGGCGCGTCGAGTTGCTTCAGAGAATTGCGTAGAAAATGAATCTTGAGTTCTGTTTCCTTTCCCACCGTTCTTTTGAGGCAAGGGACCCCATTTACTTTCGTTTGGAATTTTTTAATAATGCCCCCAGACTATCGTTGCAACTGTAAAATCAAGAGCGTCCAGAATTGCAGCGGCACACGGCAGGGCATGAGAGAGTGTTGAGGAGCCTTGGGTTGCTCTGCACGACCCAGGGTTGGTGGGGGACACCCTATGCTTGTGTGCCCCTGTTGCACCCTTAGCATCAACTAAAAGTGGTCCCTCATGCTCAAACAGTGCTGTTAGTGATGCTAAATGGAGACTTCATTTCAGAGTCACCCTCTTTTTTCTCTTCATTCAATTGAGCATGGCAGTATAAAACTAGGGTGGGGAAAATACAAGGTTGGGATTTTAAGATGAGACACAATAGGTGAGCGTTACGGTTAAATGGACATAACTGCAGAGCTAGCTAGGAAACCGGAAAAGTTGTCCGAGTGCCTATGAAGAAAGCACACAAGGAAGATGCCACGGGACATGGGGACATTGATGAAGAGATGGCTAGGCGGTTGAGAGCATGCACTGCTCTAGCCGAGGTCCTCTTTCCCAGTCCCCATGTTAGACAGCCCATAATTCCCTGTAACTTCATCTCCAAGGGATCTGATACCCTCTTCTGTCTTCTACCAGCACCTGCACACAGGTGGTGCATGGAAGAGTGCGTGCGCGTGTGTGTGCGTGTGCGCATACACACACACACACACACACACGTTTTAAAAATATAAAAGAAAAGTCAACAAACTTGAAGAACTGAAGTAGAAGTACTTACATCTAGACAGGAGGAGTCACAGAATAGAAAGGGAATTAAAATGGGCAAATAGAAATATATGAGGGACTCATGGAGAAACTCCCCCACCCCAGTTAAAGATAACAGCTCCAGAAACGGTGCCCAGGCTGCTCGAGGGAGAGCTGGCAAACAGGGGATGGGTGAAAGAGACGTGGTCTGCCTCACAGGGAAGCCTCCTACCTGGACCAAGAAGTGCTGGAGAGCAATGTTGAGTCATGGGCCAGAGTCACACCCTGGAGATAACAAAGCAGTTAGACAAAAGGAGTCTAGGTCCCTGATGATTTATTCATAGGTTGTTCCAGGAACACAAAGCAAATCCATCTTGTCCTTTAGCCTTAACCCAGACTGGGCATGAGATATCTGCGCCCTACAGTAGCCCCAGAAAGAAACGGTCCCGACGAGTGTGGTGGGTGAGGAGCCAGCCTTTGTCCTGCAGGAAAGCCTTTACGACCCTGGTGGAGACTTTGAAGAGCCCTGTGAACTTGCCTGGAAAGTTCAGCGAGTCAGTTCTGAGATCAGATACACAGCCCCTGATCAGAGGACGCGCCGTGTAATCTCGCTCTGCAGGAGAGGAGAGGCGGAGGAATCAGGAGGAAACGATGCTCCGCTCAGAGCAACCGATGGGAGCAACCCTTAACCTTGGGGAAGCAGGCTAACTGTTTTGCCAAAACCATGTTTGTTTTCAGATCAGATCGGAAGCAGGAGAACACCACCGTAAAAATAACTAGGTTCTGAAGGCGTCGCGATGACTGGGAGGCAGGAGGTCGGCTTGGGCGCGGCTCTGAAGATCAGCCGGCATGAGAAGAACAGAAGATGGGACATGACTCAGACAAGGAAACATTTCAGTGTCACCTCGCTGTGTGCTACCAATGCCCTGGAACTCCTGCAGAGGACCACCACTCAGAGAGAGAGATCGCGTGGGAGGAGATGCTTGGATTCTGGAAGTATGGACAGATGTATGCAGTGGGAAAGTACCAGGGTCAAAGGTTGAGCCATGGGTCCCTTCTGTGTGTTCCCTAAGCTACCTGGTATACATCATCCATCAGAAGGGAGGGATGAGGCTGGAGAGAAGTAAGCACTGTGGTCCAACAGCTGCTCAGCAAAGACCCCACTGAGCGGGTCTCTCTCCTGGAACTTCTGCCACCCACACCACTCAATTAAATCCCCTCTACCTGCATTTCCATCTCCAAATTCCTTCCAGAGCATTCTTTTCTTTTTAAAGACAGGTTTACACCACGCAGCTCTGTGTAGGCCAGGCTGGACTCAGATTCACAGATATCTGCCTGGCTATGCCTCCTGGATGCCCGGGTGCAGACAGAAATGCTTCCTGAGCCCTCCCCTGCCTCCTGAATTCCCGGTCGCAGACAGAAATGCTTCCTGAGCCCTCCCCTAAGCTCCATCTCCCATGCCAGAGAGTTGCACCAATTCTGCTTCATGTCCAAGAAAGCAACAGTCACATAAGCTCCCCAGAGCCAGTCAGAGGACAGAGTCAAGTCCATTACAATTAAACTGGGCTCTTGCAAACACAAGTGAGAGCCAACCATTTGGCGTATCAGCCCAGGGCAGCATCCAGGTCACCTCTATGACTTTGGGAGATGCTTTTGTGTTTTCCTCACACATCTTGGCACGCAGAATATCCAGAAATGGTGCTAGGGGCTGGAAATTTACAATTGTCAACCTTTCCTTTAAGGGATTCTGATGCTGCCAAAACTGTCTGGAGGCTATAAGCTCCAAGAGACATTTTGGAGGTTCAGGTTCAGCAGATAAAGTTAAAAACCAGTACAAGAATAAGCCAAGAATATGTCAGCAGAAATCTGTACTACTGGGGAAATACTTGGGAAATAAAAACAAGAGAATCAGGAGTTCATGGTCATCTTTAGCTCATAGTGACTTCAAGTCCAGCCTGAGCTACATGAGAGTCTCCCTCTCCATCTCTCTATATCTCAATCTCTCTGTGTCTCTGTCTCTCTCTGTCTGTCTGTCTCTGTCTGTCTCTGTCTCTCTCTCTGTCTCTGTCTCTCTCTCTCTCTCTCTCTCTCTCTCTCTGTCTCTCTCTCTTTCTCTCACTCTTCCTATCTGGATTGATGGCTCAGCAGTTAAAGCATGTTGCTTTTGTGAGACCGAGGTTTGGTCCTCAGCACCCACATGGCCACTCACAGCATCTGTAACCCCAGCTCCTGAGGAATCTGATGCCCTCTTCTGGCCTCTTCAGGCACTGCATGCACATGGTACACATACGCAGACAAAATAAATACTCACCCATATAAAAAGAAGTATTTTTAAAAACATAACACACGCACACATTTTTTGTTCTCCTCAACTGTCTCTTGGGTCTCTCTGCTCCACTCCTACCTCAGCCCACTGGAGCTTGGGGTCCAGGCTCCAGTCTGGAAGAGACTAGGAAGAGAGCATGTAGGAGGAGAAGCATTACCAGAGCCTTGCAAACCCTTTCTGAGTCTCTTTCCTCCATGGAAACTGGAAGCAATATCTTTAAAAAGCAACTGTTGTTAATTTCTCTGCCCATTAAGTTGATATTAAATCGGTTATTGTCAACCAAGATGTTTGTGGACAGGGCCCTCTGGTTTCTATAGTCCCCAATGCCTTACTATTTGTTTGCTTTTCAAAGTATTTTATTTCACTTTTCTGAGTGAAGTGCAGGCTCTTGACTTTATTGGCAAATCCAAAATCAATCCTTTTAGAGGCCAGAGGACTCTAGCCTAAGACTTCTGAAACCTGATACATTATGGTTCTGCCCAGAAAGAAGTCCATTGTTGAGCTAATGGGCATCCTCCTGTAAGGGCATGATCCTGAAGGAGCACACAGAAGTCGTCAGCTCCAAATGCAATTATTAGTGAGCTGCTCTCTGAACACGGCTCCTGCAGTAGCTCAGATTAAAGTAAAGCCGAGCTCCGCTGAACCCTCCACGGCCAGTGCCCCCTTCCCCAACAGCCTTTGCGTGTGTCTCCTGCCCTAATGGCTGTCTTATCTTCCCTTCTGCCCTGAGTTCTCCCTCCTCTGTGCCTTCTGTTGGGTTTCATTTGTCCTTTAGGGATAGCATCAACACTCCTCTGCAAGCCTTACAAATTCCCGCTACCTGAGCATGTCTCTTCTTCCCCTGCGCCTGCCTCTAGTAGATCAGAAACACCGCCTACAATTTCTGCACTCACAGCCCAGACTGGAACCCATCAGTGGGAGAGAGGAGGCATGGCTGTCTGGGTAGCCCCAAGTCCCATGTCAGATGAGAGGTGGCATTGAATGGATGTGTATTTAAGGAAGTAGCGCTCTATACAACCTGTGCTCTTGGTCCTAGCCTTTTCATCTCTACGGTTTGTCATTCTTTTGGCCTAGAATAGCCTCTGAAATAACATTCTACAATAATTCTCCTCTGAGAGGAGAGCCTGTGTCCACTCTTGCTATCTAGACCCAATGACTGGCACATTGTAATAATCAAAGCCCACCTCCTCTGTCGAGTTCTCTCCACTTCCCTAAAGACTGCTCCCACCAATCCCTCCTCCTGCTTCCACACCCTCAAGGTGTAACTAATTCAAAGACAACCAAAGAAGCAAGAGGTCACACAAAACCTTTGCTAGTAAAATAAATCTTTTTAGTGGTGTTCTGCCTCCAAAGCAGGTGTGATCTGGTAATCTGTGGGATTCAGAAAGATGCAAAGACAAGGTGGTAGCCAGAGGGAAACCTACCTCCAGTGAGTTTCTATTCATCACAATATCCTGTCTTTATCTGAAATCTGTGTGCAAATACATTAGCTTCCAGTGTATGTGAAGCCTTCCTGGTGTGATCCAATCCAAAGCTGACCACATACTGATTTTATCCTACCCGGAGAAGAAGGAAGAGACAAGGAACAAGAGGGAGGGGGAGTGGGGAGGAAGAAGGAAAGAAGGAAGAGGAGAGAGATGGAGAGGACAGAGAAAGGAGAAGGGAGAGGGAGAGTAAAAGAAGGGCTGATGGAGAAAGAGAGGAAGGAGGGTAGAAAAGAGAGAAGGAAAGAGAAGGAAAGAAAGAATGATAAATAGATACTGTTGAAGGAGGCCGCTAGCTAGTTCCCAGCTGCTTAGCCCCGAGTCACACAGAAACTGTATTAATTAAATCACTGCTTGGCCCATTAGCTCTAACTTCTTATTGAATAACTCTTACATATTAATTTAACCCATTTCTATTAATCTGTGTATCACCACATGGCTGTGGCTTACCAGCTAAAGTTCCAGCATCTGCCTCTGGTGGGGCTCCATGGCTTCTCCCTAACTCTGCCTCTTTTCTCCCAGCATTCAGTTTAGTTTTCCCCACCTACCTAAGTTCTGCCTACCAACAGGCCAAGACAGTTTCTTTATTCACCAATGGTATTCACAGCATACAGAGGGGAATCCCACATCAACGTACTTCCCTGGATCGTTTTAACAGTCACCATCAGGGAACTGTTGGAGTAGGTATAAGAACAGAGCATCTCACTCTGTTAAAGTCATGGCTGATAAACAATTTCTGTCATTCCTCCATCCCTAAGTCTCCAAGAATTAGAATACAACAAAGCAGTCTTCTTCACCGTGAAAATCTATCAGTGGTGCCCAACCTTTCTCTGGTGGTTTCTGAAGCTCTGTGGCCCCAGGGTCACTACAAACATCAATGTCTCTCTAGGAAAGGTAGACAAGTATTGTGCTCAGGGAAGCCCTTTGGAAGAGCCTGTGCCAGTTGACTGGGGTACACACTGCCCCCATTCTGGAGTGCATTGAACTGTAGAACCCACCTAGTAGGTTACTCACAGCAATAAACCCCAAGGAACACTCATAACCAGCCTGTTTGCTAGTAGATCAAGCTGCTGAACCATCCTCCACCCCGATCTCCACCTCCTACAAAACCCAGCAAATCCCAATCGCTTTATTTTACCCTGTCTATTCATCTCTTTCTTCACATGTGTTTCTGGGACACATGTGCTAGAAAGAGCTAGAAAGGACTTTGTGCTCACACAATGAGGCATGACTTTTATATTTATTTTAGATGCCAGAGAGACAGCATACTGGTGGATGAAACAACCAAAAGCTTGTGCTTGGAGTTGAGAAGCCTAAAGGCACCTGCATCTTGAGAAACCCATCAGGATACAGGGTCAAAAGCTGCCTTGGTATCCGCACTATGTAGTGAGAAGTTAGGAGGTCAATCATAGCTGGGCTGGGAGTCCATGACCTAAGTATCATATTATAAGGCCTCCTTAGAACTGTTAAGAATAGTTCTGAAGAATAAGAGAACTATACTAATTCTTTATCTTCTCCCGCCTTGTGAACTGGCCTGATATCCTGGGATTACCAGTGAGTAAATCGTGGCTCACCAAGGTCAAGATTCCCAGCAGTGAGAGCTGCCCTGAGCCAAGCCCACTGTAGAATGCCCCAGTTCCTTCTCTTCGCTGCTCTTCTCAGGCCACTTCCAGCCCTGCTCCGTCCCCCTCTCTCCGACCAGAAGAGCGACTTGGTGTTTATTTTGGTCACCCCACATCTGTACCTTCTACTCAGGGCCCTTCCTATGGAGAGTATTATAGGAGGCAGAACACAGTGTCTCACCAGAGCTGAGAACATGAATTCTGCATGGTCTTCAGGTTCCCCTGTAGCTACGGCTCTGTTCTAGTCTCATGTCTGTTGCTGTGAAGAAACACCCGGACCATAGGGGAGGAAAGGGTTTATTCAGCCTACAATTCTGAGTCACAGTCCATCACTGAGAAGAAGTCAAGGCAGGAACTCAAACAGCTGTCACATCCCATCCCCAGTGAGGAGAAGAGAGAAGTGAACTAACCCATGCTGACTGCTGGCTTATGTTTGGCTAACTCCCCTCGCTCACATAGCTCAGGTCCAGCCCATGAAATATGCCGCCCACATCCAGGGTGGGTCTTCCCATGTCAACCCCCACAGGCATGTCCACAGGTCAACCGTATTCTGACTGTTTCCAGATGATTCTAGGTTATTGACAGTTAAAATTAACCAACTTAGCTTCTAACAACCCAGCTGTCTTAGGGTTTATATTACTGTGTGCCACGTCCACAGCAGTAACTGCCGTGTAGTGACAAATGCCATTGCACTGGCCTGAGCCTGCTGAAGGACTGAGGTTAGAGCTTACTGGAGCGCAGCCTCAGGCAGTCTCCTGGCAATCAGCAGTCCACATGGGACCTGATGCCGAAGACAGACATCCTGCTAAGGGATGGCCTTGGAAGCGAGCCCTCCTGGCACTCTGTATGCTCTTTCTTTGTATATTTTATCTTTCCTGTTTGCAACTGACCAAGTTCCCAAGAATCACAGTATAGAATGAAACTGATGATCCTCTGAAATC
>NC_022010.1:72231856-72244115 GCF_000317375.1 Microtus ochrogaster
AAGTTCTTTGATTTGTTCTGTACATAAACCTTAACTTTGCAGAAGTAAAATTGCAGCAGATTCTCACTACACAGTGTGTCTGTCTGTCATTCCCTTGCGTCGTCGTATCCTGACTTTCCTATCCTTCACCCCTGTTCTCCCGTGGATTGCAGTCTCCCAGAGAGACGGTCCGTGGCAACTGTGAAGAGACACCATGACCACGGCAACTCTTACAAAGAAAAACATTTACTTGGGTGGTTTACAGATCAGAGGTTGAGTCCATTGTCATAATGGGTGCACCAGGGTGGTGTGCAGGCAGACGTGATGCTGAGAAGGAGCTGAGTGTCTTACATCTTGATCAGCAGGCAGCAGGAAGTAAACGAAAATTCTAGGTGTGGCTTGAGCATATATGAGACCTCAAAGCCCACCCCAACAATGAAACGCTTCCTCCAACAAGGCCACACCTACTCCAATAAAGTCACACCTCTCAATAGTGCCACTTCCTATGAGCTTATGGGGGTCAATTATATTTAAACTGCCACACCAGCTAATCAGATATGCCATCCCGGATTCTAATTCAGGATCTGCTGGTAGTGAGAATCGGGACCCTCAAAAAGTCATTCCAGCCACAGAAGCTGTGGCACCCAAACTGAGAAGTAGGCCACTGTCTGTAGTAGATTGACTGTCACGGTCATTTGTGGTCTCTCAAAAAAAAAAAAAATAGCTGAGATACACCAGTGAAGAGCAAGAATCTCAGTACAAAGTGATGTGGGATACCCTTCTGTATGCTGTGAATATATTGCTTTTATTGGTTGATGAAGAAAGTTGCTTTGGCCAATAGCAAGGCAGAATATAGGCAGGCAGGAAAGAAGGGAGAAAGAAGGCAGAGTTGAGAAGCCAGCAGCTGCAGGAGAAGCAAGATGTGAGGTAACAAGCCACGAGCCTTGTGATAAAACATAAAATAATAGAAATGGGTTAATTTAAGTTGTAGGAGCTAATTAGTAATAAGCCTGAACAATTGGCCAAACTTTTATAATTAATATAAGTCTCAGAGTGTTTATTCAGGAACTGGTGGGTGGAATCAGTTCGCAAGAGTATTGGAGCCACAAGGAGAGAACTGGCCACACCTGGCCATGGTAGGATAGAGGGTAGGTGATCTTTTCAAGTTGATCACCTCTTCTGGTGACTACCATCTGGCTTGAGCTGCTGTACTGGCACACCAAGGACTGGATGACACAAACAGAAGCACGTTCTTTCACAGTTCTGACGGAGTCCAAGACGAAGGCCCAGGCTGGGTGGCGTCCATCCGAGACCTCTGTCCTTGGCTTGCAAATGGCTAGGCAGCATGTCTTCTCAGGATCTCTCCTCTGTACACACATTGCTGAGGTCTCTGTGTGCCCCATCTCCTCTTCTAAGAGTATCAGTTGGGTTGGATCAAGGGTTTGCTAACCAGAATGATTTTAACTTAGCCATCTCTTTACAAGTCCTCTGTCCAAGTACAGGTGCGTTCGGACCTCCAAGACGTAACACTTCACAATACGAGCTTGGAAGGGCACAGATCAGCCTGTGAGCCACCATGTGGGTGCTGGGAACTGAACTTGGGTCCTATAGAAAAACATCAAATGCTCTTCATCACTGAGCCACTTCTCTGTCCCCACAGATCAGCGTGTAATAAGGCCAGGCCGTTTCACTTGTGCCTGTTATCACGTGCCACATGACCTCACACTACTGAGCCGTTTTCATTGCTGCTTTACTCATTACACTAGCGTGTTTCTGAAGGGCTGAGTCAGCAGCAGCGGGGACACCTAGGTCTACAGACATTACTAGGTCAGCCCCTGCCAGACCAGGAGGCTGGGACTTTCTGCTTGGCCAAGAGGATGCTTCTAACACCAAGCCATGTCCTAGGAAATAGAGGCTGAGATGAGGGGAAGGTGTTTTCTCTAAGCCATAGCCATAGCTGCTCTATGTCTCTGGATTTCTGCAGGCTTGAGACCCACGTGCTCTGCCCAAGGTCATCTCAAGTCCAGGGCTGCCAGGAACTAGCTTCCTTGTTCCCTTCCCAAGGACACGTGTCTCGGCATCAGTGGCAGACGGCCCACCTCTAAGACGCTTGGATATTTGCCTGTCCCATCCCAGCCTGTGTCAAATGGAGAGAAGTGATGACTACCAGGCATGGAAGGATGAAGGAGATGGCTGGGAATGGTTTCTCAAAATGAACCCTTAACAGACTCCATTAGCCTAATTTTCCTAAAGATGAGTTTCACCTCTCAGTTCAGATGTGAAACAGAAACCCTCTTTCCCAAGCGCAGACACCATCTTTTCCTCAGAAGAACCATTCATCTCAGAGGGACTGAGATGGGAACCCTGTGCTCTTAGACATGCCTGCCCCCTGCCCTCCTGTGCCCTTGCAAATGCAGCAGACGCCAAAGAGGGGTCCTCCAACATGCATCAAATGTCCTTTCTCAAGAGAGCTGCCTTGCAGGCCTGGAGTGTACCTCGGTGGGTAGAGCACAAGGCCCTGAGCCTAGCCCTGCAATGGGAAAAGTCCACATTAAACTATTTTCCACAAGACTCTAATAAAAGAGGAGGGAGACATTATTTGTCATAGCCAGAACCTGGAAACAACCTAAATGCTCCTTGACCTAAGAATGGATATGGAAAACGTGGTACATTTACACAATGGAGCACTACACAGCAGAAAAGAATAATGATATCTTGAAATTTGCAGGCAAACGGATGGAGCTAGAAAACATCATTTTGAGTGAGGTAACCCAGACCCAGAAAGACAATTATCACATGTACTCACTAGGAAACATGATTTTGAGGGAGGTAATCCAGACCCAGAAAGACAATTATCACATGTACTCACTCATAAGTGGTTTTTAAACATAAAGCAAAGAAAACCAGCCTACAAATCACAATACGAGAGAACCTAGACAATAATGAGGACTCTAGAGAAACATGCATGGATCTAATCTACATGGGAAGTAGAAAAAGACAAGATCTCTTTAGTAAATTGGGAGCATGGGGACCTAGGGGGAGGGTTGAAGGGGAGGGGAGAGGAAAGGAGGGAGCAGAGAAAAATGTAGAGCTCAATAAAAAATCAATAAAAAAGAGGAGGGGTGAGGAGAAGAGGGGAGTGGGGGAAGAAACCACCTCCAGGTGCCATCCCAGGCCAGGAGATGACACTGCGTCACTCCAGACCTATGGGATCCTAGGGAAGTGACAGTGGCCTTCCCCCAGCTCCAGCATGGCAACACTATGATGTGCCGGGCCTCCATGGAGCTCATCAAGTCAGACAAGGTAACACATTTGAAAGCACCTGAGAGCAGCATGGAGTTTGTCACCACCTCCCTATCTGCTCTCCACAAGGTCCCACAGGTGCTTTGTGGCCATCCCAGCCTGGGAGCATAGAGAAGTCAACGGAGATCTGGCTATGAAGGGAAGGCTGGCACAGCCCTGCTGCAAACAGATGCTGAGTCCAGAGCCAGCCTGGCCTGCAGGGCGTTTACAGCCCAAGGTTGGACGTTGTGGGTGGGAAGCTGCTGAGATGCTCCAGAGGGGAAGCCAGGAGTTCACCGTGGAAAGAGATGCCCAGGCTTGCGTCAACTCAAGGTTTGTTTGCATTTCCTGAAACACACCAGAGATGCCGTGTGGGGGTTTGTGTTGAGAGCAGGGTTTGGATGAAGAGTTTCCCCTGGCTTCCAGGACGGTGGCTGAACTATGACAGCTTTCTGGTTTTGAATAGATGAGGTGAGGCTGGGTGAGACGCAGGTAAGAATCTCTCACCCATTCTAAGTGGAACCGCACAGCTCTGGAACCCCTGGTCTCACCCTCTGCACACACCTGCCTACCCATGTGTGCTGCAGCTTTACTCACAATGCCCTGTTTGTGTGCCCAACACGACTCAGTGGGTGAAGAAAATGGGTTTCACTTGTACAATGGAACACTATTCAGCCAGAAAAATAATAAAATACTATCGTTTCAGACATCACAGGTTGAGACCTCATAGCATAACATAGTTCATCTGACTCCAGAAAAAACAGGTCTGGTCCCCAGAGAGTGGAGAGGCATGGGGGAAGAGAGGAAGGCCTTGGTCAATGAGCACAGTATCACACGCAAACGGGAAGGACAGCTCTGGCGTTCTGCCATACCATGTGGTGGTGGTAGTTGGCTATTGCTGTGCAGCAAAATATCTAGGGAGGGGGTGATCTTCGAATGTTCTCACTACAAGGACATTATCCAGCATGAAGCAGTGGTTCCACCTCCTACCCCGGTCCTATTCTTGTGCAATGAATAATGTCCGCCAAGCCATCAAATCTCCCCTTTAGAGGTGTTCAACCACGGCAGGCCTCTGTGGAACCTGTTTGTGGTCAAGGTCCTCCTCAGGTATAGCCACCTTCACAGAATCTTTTCAGAGCCCTCTTGGGTCATGACTTTTGCACAAGTTCTTCTTGGACAAGAGGGTAAGTCCTGAAGAACCGTAAACGTGAAGGCATCCGGGAGCCATGATGCTCCAGGTAAATGGAAAGATTATAGTGACTGGTCTGTGTTACTCGAGGGATCTGGGGCAGGCTTGCCTTTGTAGCCTTCTGAAAGCTGAGTCCCCCGGCTGCTCAAAGTCTGGGTCAAAAAGATATAGGCTTGAGCCCAGAGTCTAAGGCCCAACATGGCAATGGGTCCCAGAAATAAGGAGCATCACCCCGTTGTTAGCGGTTGTATCATGTGCCCTCCGTATCCATGTGGAAATCATAACTACCATACCCCCGAGGCTGGCCTTGCTTGCAGACACGTCATGGCAGAGACACTGACAGGAAGTCATAAGTCGGAGAATGATGGGCCTTTAACCCAGTGTGCCACTGTCATCACGAAAAAGGGGGATTTGTACACAGAGATGGGCATAACAGGAAAAGATCACGTGAAGATGAATTCAGGGACTGTAGTGATGCTTCCATGAGCCAGGCAAGGTTAAAGGCATCTGCCACCAGTAAAAGGCGGAAGAGATCCCCCATGGCCCCTGTAGCAGTTCAGTGACTGGTTTCGGCCATTCTGTTTATTCTGCTGTGCTACGACAGCCTTTAGGAAAGATTGCGCCTGTCAGTCCTGTCCCAGGATTCTCTACGTGGGCCCTTAGCTGGGGGGAAACCTCGGAAATGCTTATCTGGTGTGCTTCTCAGCAGGTGAGCTCTCGGGAAGAGCTTCCTGCTACAGTATTGTGGCCGGGAATGGGGTTAGGACATGGATAGTATGTGTGCATGGTGTGTACATGTATGGGGCGTGTGCTTTGTAGTGTGTGTGGTGTGGTAGATAGACTATGGTGGAATTGGGTGTGTGTGTGTGATATATGTGCATGAGACATGTGTGCAATGTGGATATGTGGATAATATACTGTGTGGGGATATGGTGTGTGCATGAGTGTGTAAGTGTGTGTGTCTGTGTGAGTGTATGTGTCTATGTGTGTGCGTGTGTAGTGAACAGTATATGTGATGCATGTGCATAGCATGTGTGTTGAGTGTATGGTATGTGTATGACATGTATGTGTTGTTTGTAGGTGGTACGTGGAGTATATGCGTGCTGTGTGTAGTATATGGAGAACAGGGTTATGCTGTGTGTGTCTAGGGTGAGCCAGAGAGGCTCAGTGACAAAAGGCAACTGTCCCCTCTGAGTCCCTTTCCATCCTACCCTTCCTGGAGAGCCCAGCATACCAGACTGCTGCTTATCTCCTGTCAGCCTTGAGCAGAGAGGGCAGGGTGGAGAGAAAAAGGAAAATACATATCTGCCTGGGTTCCCCTCCACTTCCTCCATCACCCTTTCCAGTGCCAGCCCTGAGAACGGAGGTGACTTGACACGTCCATAGCCAGCAGTTCAGGTCTGGACCAAGTAGCAAAAACAAACACCGCTCTTCAATAGCTGGAGAAACAATAGTTGGGAAACAAGACGCTCCCACCCCCAACCCCCAAAGGCTAAACCAGGTAATTGCACTCACCCTCTCATAATGCATGCCTCTTTAGGTTCCCCAAACTGACATTCTCCAAATCTAAACCCTCCCCTGGGCCCCCCAGTTTCAGAATCTACATAATCGTGAAGTGTACCTCTGTGGGGTCTCAGAGGGCACTAGAAGGCATCGGCTGCCTTTGGAATTTGAGCCCACAGTGGCTGAAAACAGGCCAAACATCAGGCCTGGAGGCTGATTCTTAAAACACACACCCAACAAACCTACAGCAAAGGCCTTGAAACTTATGCAGCCTCATGGCCCTACCAGTAACTCATGAGCCTGCATATTTTGGGCCCTCCCTCTGTGAGCAGGGACTCCTCCCATGCAATGACTTTAGGGACACTGGGCCAGGGACAATGCTGTTTCTTTTAAACAGTGTTTCCTGTAACAGGTTGTGGGAAGGGGAAATGGAGTGAGTGGGCACCGGAACCCCTTGCTGTCCACACTCCCCAGTCAGAGGGGAACAGTCTCGGTGGACACCCTGTTTCCTTGACCTCACTCTGGGGCACGCACTCATCCCTGGAAGATGCTTTGCGGCAGGCATGCTGGGATTTCCAGAATAGATAGTGTACGTCTCTCCCCATGGGGGGCAGTGGGCATGTGGCCATTCAAAATTAAGGTAAGCCAGAGCCAGTGCCCTCCACGCCACCCCAGGCACAAGCATGCTGCCACAGGAGAGGGTGCCCAGGTCCAGATTCCAACGGGACCTCCATGAAAGCTCTGGAGTCGTGGCTGCTGTAGAGACCCTACCCCACGTGAGAGGAAGAAGAAACACAGTTGAGTACTGCTGGACTTGATGTTCCCCGTCACTCCAGAAGAACACTGAGATTAAATGACACTTTATTTGGCTAATTCACCCCAGTTGGCAGCATACAAATGAGTTGTTGCAGATTCTGTGTGAAAAGTGTTCTGAGTCTGTGGCCATGTGTCTGCATACAAGCTCAGATGTCTTCTCTCTTCTCCAAGACAAGAGAATGTTTTCTGAGGACCCACGGCTGCCTGTGTCAGTCCAACGTGTGCTGGTGGCCATGAAGAGCAGCAGATGGCATTTGAAGTTTGGGGTCAGCCCACCAGGAAGAAAACCCCTGATGGGTCCCTCTTGGATAGATAAGGCCCCGAGACCTGAGACCCCAGAATGTCTTTTGCTTCTGCTGTGTCTTCCCATGTTCACCACTGCCGTCTTTATCTGGTATCTAGCGTGGTGTGGGTGGGTGTGGGGAGATCCCCACTGCCTGGAATGTAGCATGTTTATCTCATGGATACATCCCATTCTGCTGGGCATTTTTACCCGTGGATTATTATGAAGATGATTTCTTCCTAAGATGTGCTGTCTAATTGATGATAATAATGTTATTTTAAATATAGTTTTGATGATAAAAATATAAAACAAAGGAGTGTCACCCAGCTAGAGCACATGAGTTTCTACTGAGGAGCCGCATAGACTGTGGCTTGGGTTAATGATTAAGAAAAACAATTGAGTCCCAGTAGCCCAGCTAGTTTAAATAATTTTAACCTTAATATTGGAAGATAAGTTGACAGGTTTCGGAGTGCACCATCAGCTCAACAAAGCCTTATAAAAAGCCTCAGGTCAGATCAGCTGTTGTGATAACAGCGATGAGGTGAAAAACCCAAGGAGACAATTTAAACACAATCAAGTAGGGAGCTCTTCAAGGTCAAGGAACCAAATACAAAGCAGCCCGATTGTTGCCAGCTGACGCACTTGCCTTGCAAGGGTTGGTTGATGAGCAAAGGTGATGATTAATTCCTTGTACCCATTTCTGCCCTCCATCTCCTGACATGAAAACTATTGATGAGGGGTATACACCCTAAAAGTTTAGAGTTGACTGATTCTTTCTCATATACAAAAGTTTAGGTTGCGGTTCCTTTAAGAGTCCTTATAAGATTCCTTTCAAGACAAGTAATAAAGAAATTGGCCCTTTCTTTTTAACTGCAAAATGAGGACTGAGAGTAAAAGACCTTGCCGACACGGTTAATCTATAACAAGTGGCTTGAGTATGATTGTCCGTGGGTTCTTGAGATAATTTGTTTTTCACCTATAATATGTAAGATGTTTAATCATGGAAGGGATATGGAAAGCATGCTGGTTTTCACATGTATTCACTGTAATCATTCACTTGAAAAACAGAATGTAACCACATTATGATTTCTATATTGCCCGGAAGATTTTGCTGGGGTATATAAGCTGTAAGGGAAAGACTAAAGACAGAGTTAAAGTGAAAAGCATCAAGAATGAGAGAATTAGAAAAGAAACATCCAGAATAAAGCAGGAGTTAGAAGGAAAACATCTAGAGAGACAGAACAAACCTTTCTGGATAGAGATAAGAGAATATAGAACACAAGAGACTAAAGAAGGAAGCCATCAAGAGAGGGCATGAATGTCTTTCCCCCTTAACCCCCAAGATAATAAGTTCAGGATGCACCAACTGTGTGGCTGTCCCTTAGAGTCCTGAGCTGCTGCAGGCTGGCCCCTCAGGCAGTGATTAACATGCACTGAAGGGAATAAGGGTGGGAAGGAGAGCGGAGGAGAAACACATTCAACAAGAGAAAATCTAGGGGGGCCAACAGGACCCCTAAAGCTGAGCAAGGGGCGCTGCAGGATGGCAGGCTGGGAACAGACAGGACCCCACCAGGTCCCCAAAGGTAACTCCCATCCAGCAGGGCTGGGTAAGAGGTGTAAGGAAAATGACTTGATTCTGATAACGTTCAGAGACCACGGGAACTGTTTCCATGCTGGAGAGGGCTGGGTGACAGTGGTCTATATGCCATGCCCCACCCCCAGCAGTCAGGACTGTGATTATTGTAGCTCTGTCTGTTTGAGCATTCATGCAGACTCAGAGGTGGAAGTCTCAGAGTAATGGAGCCACCAGCCACTGTGGCCCTAGCTGGGAAATCAGCTGGTCCAGGATCAACCCCCAATTCTGACACAGAAGGGTTTGTTGTCCGGAAGTCAAGCCCCTTGCACATTGCTGGTGAGAATGCAAGATAATGTGACCACCATCATTGATCAACAGCACAAAAACAGGCGTGACACAGCAATGTCACCCTTAGGTGTCCACCCCAGAACTGAAAACAGGCGTTCAAACAGTAATCCACAGAGGTACAGTCACAGCGGTGCTAAGCACAGTATCCAAAACACATAAACAATCCGGACGTCTGTTAACAAGTGAAAAAGAATTAACACTGCAATGGAGTATTATTCAGCCCTTCTCCGCTCTCCTCTCCTCCTCACCCTACCGTTGAATGTGTTCCTTTCCTTGCTTCAGAACCTGAGCCTTGGGGTAGTCGGCCCCTTACCTAAGATTCCAGGACCTAAATACAGCGGCCTGTAGACCTTACACAGTTCCTCCTACCCATGAGTCCCTCTGCAGGAGATCTGGATGGAGAAAGAGACACCAAGATTAATATGCAAAAAAATCCATAAAGGCCTTAAACTCTTCCAAACCAGAGCTGCATGTATCAAAACAGAGCATATGTGAGCAAACCTCTGGGTCTTCTGAGCAAGGGACAGATGGGTGCTATGTTCATGTAGGTGACCTAGAAAGGAAACATGGATGCCATGTATGTGTGAGTTAGGAAACACGGATGCTATGTACACGTAGGTGACCCAGAAAGGAAAGATGGGTGTTATGTACACATAGGTAACCTAGAAAGGAAACATGGGTGTCATGTACATGTAGGTACCTAGAAAGGAAAGATGGGTGTCATGTACATGTAGGTGACCCAGAAAGGAAACATGGGTGTTATGTACACGTAGGTGACCTAGAAAGGATTAGGATTCTTACAACCCAGGGCTTTGGGGTCTTGGTCCTGTTCCAGTTCTGTAGTTCTCTCTCGCTCTCAGGGAACCTTCCTCTTTAATAAACACGCACAGTTCTACCACCATCCACGCCTGTCTAATTCTGTGACCTGGGGCACCAGAACCCGGGTGTCTGAGCAGATACACTCTGGCCGCCCCTTGACGCTTTGATCAGGTCCAAAGCTCAGAATCCCTGGCTGCAACCTCAGGGCCTGAGTCTCCACAGTCTGTAGTTGTATGACCTGAGGGGGATCCCGGAGACACTGCACACAGTATTTTGCAGGTCTGCCCAGAGGGCCCAGTGGCCACTGGTGGGAATGATGGGCTGACAAGATTGAACTCAGGGTCATAAGCCAGGCCTAAAGGCTTCGGGTTATTGCCCTCACCTGGTCAGGCCCTTCCAAAAAGCCTCGAGAACCCAATGGTCCTCGGAGAGAGCAGTGTGGGATCAGTGTGTGTAATTGTAACAGTAGAACTTTGTCTCCCCAAATGATACACTCATTCTTCAGCCCAGGGTTCGTAACTGTTACCCTTTTAGGAAATAGGGCTTTACAAATGTAATCATTGCAGACAAAGCCAAGGTGGATTAGAACAATCCTTTAGGGAGAGAGACAGAGAGACACAGAAGGATGAGGACAGAGCCAGATCATGGGTGGCACAGTCATAGACCAAGGAGTGTGGACAACCACTCAAAGCCAGGGAGAAGCAGGGAAAGTCTGTCACATGCACGGCTCTGCTCTGGTTTTGAGCTAATAGGCACAGCGCCTTCAAAGTCCCCAATTCTGCAGTGCTTCAGATTCTGGTTTTCTATTTGGATGCTCAACCAATAAAATCCATGCAATAATTTTTTAAAGGTATTTTTAGCTGATTCCTTTGAACTGGAGAGATGGTTCAGCAGTTAAGAGCACTGGTAACTCCTCCAGTGGTCCTGAGTTCAATTCCCAGCACCCACACGGAAGCTCACAACTGTCTATAATGGTAGCTCCATGGGGTCTGATGCCCTCCTCTAATGTGCAGATGTACAAGTGGACAAAACATACATACATGCAAACACACATTCTTTTTTAAAAAATGAAAGATTTCTTATGCAAGCCTTTTGAACAAGGAATATTCAACCTGTTATCTGTTCTAATCAGCCTAAGGAAGTTAACACAGGACAGGAAAAGCGGGTGGAGATCACATGTCAAGACAGTAAGCCAGAGAAGCACCAAGAGTTCCAGGAGAACTACACTAACCCTCCCAAGGGCAGACCACTGGTGACCTGACAAAGCCCCACTACGCCTCTCTCTTAAAGATTCTGCCTTGTGACATTACCACACTGGGGACAAGGCTTCTGACTTAAAATATCCATCTGTGGAGAACAAGTCATATTCAAATCATAGCACTATTCAAAACAGTGTTACATCCACATTTGCATACCCATATCCACAGCAAAAACATTCCCAATAGCTAAAAGTGAACGGGCAAACAAAATGTGGGGGGTATTTATTAGGTATTAGGGACACCTCCAGAGATGACTCCGTGCTGGAACGAAATAATATTCAGCCATAAAGACTGGAGTTCAGATCCCAGCACCCACACAATAATGTGAGAAACCCACCCATGTACTGTAACCCTAGCTCTAAGCAGGGCAGAGGCAGGAGGATAGCTGGGGCTGGCTGTATTCTAGCCTGCATGAGAAAACAGGAGCCCCAGGGTCAGGAAAAGACCCTGACTCAAAAGACTAGATGGAGAGCAGTAGAGGAGACATCTTCACACCCTCTTCTGGCCTCAGGGGAGTATACCACTCACAAACATACATGCGCACACACAGAAAGGGGGCATGAAATTCTGCACTACAACATAGATGAACCAGGAGGGCACTGTACTAAGTGAAATAAGCCAGGCACCAGAGTAGCCACATTTATAAAGACAGAAGTAGCATGGTAGCTGCCCAGAGGCTTCTGGGTGACGGGACTGGGGAGCTGTGTAACTGTTGCATAGTTTTAGACTTACAAGATGAAAAGACTCTGGACACTGGCTTCTCAACAGTGTGGACAAATTCAACTCTAAGATCTAAACACTGTAAACATGGTTAAGACAGAGCTGGGGAGTGGCTCAGTCTTACAGTGCCTGCCATACAAGCGTGAAGACCTGGGTTGGATCCCCAGAGCCCAGGTCAAGAGTGGTGCAGAGTCCTAATCACAGCTGCGCGGTGCAGGCAGGGGAATCGCGAAGGCTCCCTGTCTAGCCAAGTTCAGGCCAGTGAGAGACTTTGTGGTGAACAGAATCCTCAGGAAAGATACCTGAGGTTGTCCTCTGGCTTCAAACACACATGGTCAAACATGTGCACACATGAGCACACTTCAGACGCTGGGCATGGTGACCCAGACCTGTAATTCCAGCATCAGGGAAGATGGCAGCAGCAGGATTGGGAATTTGAGGCCGAGGTGAATAATACACTGAGACAGCTCCATCTCATAAAACCC
>NC_022010.1:72244544-72244844 GCF_000317375.1 Microtus ochrogaster
GGCCTGGGTGCGGTTCCCAGCACTAACAAACAAAAATCAGATGGAAATTTCACATTTGTGTTCTCAGCATTTCACCACAATTTTTTCCTTTTCTATGTTCTCTGCACTGATATGACGTCATTTCCTGCCTGCCTCGCCTCCTCCCTTAACTGCAGCCACTCTTGCCTTCCCACCCAGAAAGTCCCTCCTCCACTGTTCTCACAGCTGCCCACCCACCCAGGAAAGTCGGCCCAGGGAGCCCTCCCCTAACTTCCGAACTGCAGCTCCTCCACTCGAGCTCTCCATACCCTTGCCTCTATG
>NC_022010.1:72245850-72264977 GCF_000317375.1 Microtus ochrogaster
AGAACAGGAATGGGGGTTCCAGAATACTGCCTCGTACACAAAGACGAAGGCAAAAGACCCTAGAAGTCCCGAATTACCTTCTTACTGCTCAATAAATCCAACTTCTACCCTAGGAAACACGATTCCTTCAGATACCCCCAAGACTAGTATGATCCATGTCAAAGTCCGGCAAGATGCTCGGGAAGATGGCGAAACTCTCTGTGGGGTGAACTCTAGTGTTGGCATGCTTCCAAAATTCAAACCCAAGAACAGATGAAGATTCTTCTGGCCTCGGGTCAGAATACCCAAGTGACTGGTGCCACCACGTGCTTGCTCTGTGACCTTGGGGAAGACACACTCCTCTCTGGGCCTTGTTTTTGTTTTCCTTTGCTTTCTGGTAAAAGTACAAGCTGGTGTGCCTACTCGAACGTTCTGTCAGCTCTGAAGTTGTACTCCATTCTCTCCTCAAATTTTGAGGGATTAAATTCAATTTACACCAAAACTGATGCTTTGTTTGTCCTCTTCTGCCAGCGCCGCCCATCCCAGAGAAAGACCGCAGTGACGGCACCTTCTCAAAGCTGAGCATCATGGGGAAGACACGCAAGAGCAGAGAAAACTCAGCCCTGGACAAAGACATTTGACCCCAGAGCTGCACCACTCACCGTCACTTCGTTCGCCCTGACAGCAGACTGCAAGATGTCACCTCTCCTTGCATGCTCAGGTGACATCAAAATCCTGGAGTTCTGTCCTACCAGTAAAAATGGGGTGACTTTCACCCATGGGGGAGCACAGGGGCTGAAAGTGTCCCAGGAGAATGATTGTGCCTGTTGGCTGCTGACTCACGGCCACTGGGGTACAAGAGAACCACAGGCCTCCAACACCACAATCCCCCCTCCTCAGCACCATAGCCCCCTCCCCAGCACCACAGCCCCCTCCCCAGCAACACAGTCCCCCCTCCCCAGCACCACAGCCCCCCCACAGCACCACAGGGCTCCTGGAGGCTGAGGAGGGAGTAAGAAGGCAGCCATTGCTCCCTCAATGCTTAGCTGAAGGAAATTTACCAAGAGGAACCAGGGGACTCAAAGGAGTTCAGGTGCTCAGAGCCTGAAGGCACTTAAACCAAAAATAGATGTGGTGCCGGGGGAGGGGGACGTTGGGTAATTTATAAAGAAAAAACTGCGGCTCGCTTCAACTCAATCCTCACACCCCCACCTGTACACTCTGTTCCTATCTTCCTGCGAGCCTGAGCGTGCCTGTCGCGGGGTAAGGTGAGCCCTCCAAAAGCTAATCTCCACGGGCAATCATGCAGAAGAAGCAAGCCAGCAAGCTCTCCAGCAGGAGAAAGACTGTTTACTCTGGGAGCCGAGCTCCCTCCTGTGATACCTAGCCAGGGAAACCACACACCAAAACAGAAAGGGTTGCTTTTCACCCAGAACTGTAAAATGTGGAGCTGCCGTCCCCGTTCCCTCCCTCCCCGGCTGGCGCACAGAGGACTCGAACCTCAGTTCCCTGAGAACCTCAGAGGACGTGCAATCGGGGTGAAATTCAGAAAACTCACAGTTCACACACGAGGGGCGAGTGTGGCCTCTGAGACGAGGACAGTGACCAGTAGGAGACAGTCCTCAAGGTGACTTGGTGATCCCACACAGCTCTGAGAACTACCAAAGGGCAGCAGGGCAAGAGGAAGGGCCACAGGCCAGGTGACAGGGGACAGGTTACAATCATGGACCTGAGGGTTGGGGTCCCTGGATACACCCAGGGACAGCAAGAGTTGAAGCTATTCAAAGACAGCAGACGTGCAAGAAGACACGGCGCCATGGCGAGAAACAAGCCCGTGAGCCAAGGGGACTCACTCTGGAGATTCCAGGCACGCAGATACTACACACAGACAAACCAACCCTGCCTGCTGTATTCAATGAGACCTTTGAGGATCTCAGACTATAAAAACTTCCACACAGTTCATGTGAGAAAGGACCTAAAAGTCTTTCAGATGTAAAAAGCATCCTAACCAAAATTAAAGACCAAATGGATGGCTTTTACTACACTTTGACACAAAGAGAGAGAGACTGTGTGGGAAATTAAAGCAGATAAAACAAAGATAACGGTAGGAGAGGGGCAGGTGAAGCCGGAGACAGAGCGCGAAGCAGAATACACGGCAAGCACACGTAGAGTACAGTGAGTATCAAAAGAGAAAGGACAGAGGAAAGGGTGATGTGTACTGCGGGAAAGACGGAAGGAAGCCTCCACAGCAACTTGAGTCAAAGAGAGAGAGAGACAGACAGACAGACAGACAGAGACTGAGAGACACAGAGAGAGAGATTTTCTTTGAAGAAGCGCTTTGACTTCTGAGAGCCGTGATAGAAACCAAAGGTCAGTGCTTTACACTCAAGAGTAAATGGCACTTTACATTACAAACAAAGCTAGCCCCTCTGTCCGGGAAAATATTCTTCAAGGATGAATGAAGGTGAGGGCCAGTGCTTGGCACGATGACCTGAGTTAAATCTCAAGAGCCCATGGTTTTTTGGTTTTGGGTTTGTTCAGATTTTTGTTTTGATTATTTGTTTGTTTGTTTGTTTGTGTTTTTGCTGTTGTTTTAAAAAGCCAGGTATGGTGGCAGGCACTTGTAATCCAAGCACAGGAGCTTTAGGGACAGAAGTTCCCTGGGGTTCACTGGTCAGTGGGAGACGCTGTCTCATAAATACAAATAAACTTTAAAAGGTAGAAGACGCCTAAAAAATGACATCTGAGGTCACATCAGGCCTACACATCACACACACACACATACACACACTACAGACACGTAGAACAAAACCCCACCAAACTCCAAGTGCGTTCTCCCCAGCAGATGAGAACAGGGAAGGAAAGATACTGTTGCATGTGTGGAAGACTGGAAGCACAAAGAGAAATGTGAGCTGAGGAGCTGCTTGACATTACTGTGTGTTAAGGGGACCGTGCTGTGCACCATCAGAACAGAAGTGTTTGGCATCACCCAGGCCTAAGTTCTGACGTCAGAACTTACGGGAAATGGGATTTGGGGGCATTGAGCAAACCTCCAATAGCCCAGAGGGACCCCCTGCCGCTGGGCATTAAGAAGCCCACGTGGTCATTGACCAAAAAGGACATGCCACGTCCAGCGAGATTCAGTAAAGCAAATCCAGTTTGTAAACAAGAACCAGGGTGGACGCTCCGGGAAGAATCGCTGTTGTGGGTGTTGGTTCGTGTTGCCTAGTGAGCCCAGGTGAGAACACTCCACGGTCTGTTTGTTACAATGGCTTAATAATCACCCAGTCTCCATAGCAATTGATGGAGGAAATGACACAGGGAGACAGGTCTGCACTGTGCTGTGAGGAGCACGTGAGATGAAGCTGGGGTAATAACAGTTACAGGCTGTGGAGCGGAGGTGTGCTAGGCACAGCCCAGCTGCCTGGGTTGGACAGGAAGTCCTGGGCAAGGGATCAAGGATTATTGAGACATTCTGCTTACTTTCCTGCCAGGGGAGGGATGGCAGAAAAGAACACTTGCACACAAAATGGGACCAGAGTGAGGAGAAAGTCAGTTTAAAATTCCAAGGTTAGGCTTCTCAGTTGGCCATGCCGGTGAGAACCCAAGTGGCGTGAGAGCCGCAGAGGCACCCAGAGGACATATTCCTGCTCTAGATGTAAATACTGGAATTATTGGCATGTTATGAGGCTATTTCAGGCCATAGATATGGATGAGATTGTGTTATGAGGCTATGTATAGACACTTTATAAATCTCTATCATTAAAGAGAAGAAAATGAAAGTCAGGTGGGATCTCTCAAGTTAGCACGCCACAGAGGGTGTAGGGTGGACCTGGAATAAGTCCCACAGGATGACAGGACTCCATCACAGACAAACATGCAGAAGACTAGGGAGGGGACCCTAAGAGGGAACTAGAGGTGTTGACAA
This sequence comes from Microtus ochrogaster, assembly GCF_000317375.1. Classification (NCBI taxonomy): domain Eukaryota; kingdom Metazoa; phylum Chordata; class Mammalia; order Rodentia; family Cricetidae; genus Microtus; species Microtus ochrogaster. The sequence continues at coordinate 72,249,758 of NC_022010.1, forward strand.
AGGTGGGGAGGGGTCCCATGAGACGTGAAAGTGGAAATGGGGTCCGGGGGTGGGAGAGCTCGAGGGAAGGACAGAGGATGGGGAAGAAGAGAGAGATAATAAAAATAGCTGTGTTTGAAAAGGCCATAATTAAACCCAATCCTTTGTAAGCTAACAAAAATATTTTTAATAGAAAGGCATGTCCCGAAAAAGAAAAAGTGCACAGATTAACATCACCAACATGAAAACTAAATTAACAGGAGATAGCAACCAATGGTCATTAATATCCCTTAATGTAAATGGACTCAACTCACCTATAAAAAGGCACAGGCTAACAGACTGCATACGGAAACAGAATTCATCCTTCTTCTGCATACAAGAAACACATCTCAACCTCAAAGACCGACATTGTCTCAGAGTAAAGGATTGGGAAAAAAAATATACGAATCAAATGGACCTAAGAAACAAGCAGGAGTAGCTATCGTAATATCTAACAAAATAGACTTCAAGCTAAAATCAGTCAAAAGAGACAAAGAAGGTCATTTCATATTAGTCACAGGAAAAAGCCATCAAGAGGAAATCTCAATACTGAACATCTACGCCCCAAATACAAGGGCACCCTCATATGTGAAAGAAACACTTCTAAAGCTTAAATCATTTATTAAACCCCACACACTAATAGTGGAAGACTTCAACACTCCCCTCTCACCACTGGACAGGTCAGTCAGACAGAAAATTAAAACAGAAATAAGGGAATTAACAGATGTTATGATTCAAATAGACTTAACAGACATCTATAGACATTCCATCCAAACACAAAAGAATATATCTTCTTCTCACTACCTCATGGAATCTTCTCAAAAATTGACCATATACTAGGTAACAAAGCAAACCAGAACAGATACAAAAAAAAAAAAATGGAATAATCCCCATGTAGCTTATCAGATAACCACGGCTTAAAATTAGAATTCAACAGCAACACTAATTTCAGAAAGCCCACAAACACATGGAAATTAAACAGTGCTCACCTGAATCATCAGTGGGTCAAGGAAGAAATAAAAGGAGAAATTAAAGACTTCCTAAAATACAATGAAAATGACCATACATCATACCCAAATTTATGGAACACAATAAAAGCAGTATTAAGAGGAAAGTTCCTAGCACTAAATGCCTACATAAAGAAGCTGTAAAAATCTCACACTAGTAAATTAACAGAACATATGAAAACTTTAGAACAAAAAAAAAGCAAACTCACCTAAGAGAACTAGACAGAAAAAAATAATCAAAGTGAGAGCTGAAATCAACAAAATAGAAACAAAGAAAACAATACAAAAAAATCAATGAGACAACGAGCTGGTTCTTCAAGAAAATCAACAAAATAGACAAACCTTTATCCAAACTAAACAAAAGACAGAGGGAGAACATCCAAATTAACAAAATCAGAAATGAAAAGGGGACATAACAACAGACACAGAAGAAATACAGAGAATCTTCAGATCATATTTTGAAAACCTGTACTCCACAAAATTGGAAAACTTAAAGGAAATGGACAACTTTCTGGATAAATATCACTTACCAAAACTAAATCAAGACCAGATAAACAAATTAAACAGACCTATAACTGCTGAAGAAATAGAAACAGTCATCAAAAGTCTCCCAACCAAAAAGAGTTCAGGACCAGATGGTTTCAGCTCAGAATTCTACAAGACTTTCAAAGAAGAACTAAAACCAATACTCCTCAAATTATTTCACACAATAGAAACAGAGGGAACAATGTCAAACTCTTTTTATGAGGCTACAATTACCCTGATACCCAAACCACAGAAAAACATTACTAAGAAAGAGAATTACAGATGAATCTCACTCATGAACATTGATGCAAAAATACTAAATAAAATACTGGCAAAGCTGGGTGATGGTGGCGCACGCCTTTAATCCCAGCACTCGGGAGGCAGAGGCAGGCGGATCTCTGTGAGTTCGAGACCAGCCTGGTCTACAGAGCTAGTTCCAGGACAGGCTCCAAAGCCACAGAGAAACCCTGTCTCGAAAAACCAAAAAGAAATAAAAATACTGGCAAATCGAATTCAAGAACACATCAGAACCATCATCCACCATGATCAAGTCAGCTTCATCCCACAGATGCAGGGATGGTTCAACATATGAAAATCTGTCAACGTAATGCACCATATAAACAAGCTGAAAAATAAAAACCACATGATCATCTCATTAGATGCCAAAAAAGCTTTTTCCAAATACAACATCCCTTCATGATAAAGGTCTTGGAGAAAACAGGGATACAAGGAACATACCTAAACATAATGAAGGCAATATACAGCAAGCCAACAGCCAACATCAAACTAAAGATGGAGAGAAACTACCAGAAATTCCACTGAAATCAGGAACAAGACAAGGTGGTCCACTCTCTTCATATCCATTTAATATAGTTCTTGAGCTCTTAGCTAGCAGTAAGACACCAAAAGGAGATCGGGGGATACAAATTAAAAAAGAAGGAGTCAAACTCTGTTTGCTGATGATATGATAGTTTACATAAGTGATCCCAAAAATTCTACCAAAGAACTTCTACAACTCATAAACACTTTCAGCAATGTAACAGGATACAAGATTAATTCAAAAAAAATCAGTAGCCCTCCTGTACACAGATGATAAAAGGGCTTGGGAAGAAATCAAAGAAACAACACCCTTCACAATAGCCACAAATAACATAAAATATCTTGGAGTATCTCTAACCAAACAAGTGGAAGACTTATATGACAAGAACTTTAAATCTTTAAAGAAAGCAATTGAAGAAGACACCAGAAAGTGGATAGATCTCCCATGTTCTTGGGTAGGCAGAATTAGCATAGTAAAAATGGCAATCTTACCAAAAGCAATCTACAGATTCAATGCAATGCCCATCAAAATCCCAACAGAAGACTCATTCTTGTGACCTGTGCGGCCCAACACCATTAGACATCAGGGAGAATTCAATAGATCCACATACAGACCTGGGCATTTTCAAGTCCCCTAGGGAAAGAGGAAAACTTTCCCAGAAGATGATATGGGAAAATGGAGGCTCACAGTAAGAGTCAAATTCATCTAGAGAAGAATGAACCAAGATGTATGTATTCCTTGTGATGATTCATAAAGAATAAATTCCTAGAAAAAAAAATTAAATTTCTCAGGGACAATGGAGATTCTGTATGGAGGAGCAGAAGCAGGCAAAAGCGAAGACACACCATCTTAAGTGCTCATAACACAGTGTCCTTAAAGGGCATCATGCAGAGGAAGCAAGAGTGGAAGATGCTCATCCACCTATGTGGCGCTCAGAGTGAGGTCGTGAGATGGTCTTCTCTTGTCCTGCCCATCTAGCGATCTTCTCCTTCTGTCCTGCTCCCAGCCTCCTCCTGTCTCAGTCATGCTTTGACTGGGGTCGCTGACATGAGGCTCAGCCTTCAAGCCTCATCAGCCATGGCTCTTCCATTATCTACATATCTATCATGGCAAAGACCAGACTAGTGGGATGTCAGGACCTCCCCAGCACCCCCATTCCAGACTCAGTGACATCTACTGACTTCTACTATGTGTATGTTCATAAACGTTAGCTCTTCAGACCTTTCTGTCTTTTAAGACAGGAACCACTAACTCTCCTTCACAGATCAGTGTGACGGGAAGAACAATCCCTGCCCCGATCCTACAGCCTGTGATCATTACCTTCTCTACCACGTCTCTCGGAGATATGGCTTCACCAAGGATCCTGACACAGAGACATTCGAGGAGATGGTGTGGGATCTAACCACAGCCGTGTGTTTTGTTTTTTTTTTATAAGGAGGAGGCAAGCCAGGCATGGTAATGCCATGCTATAACCTAAGGTACTCAGGAGACTGAAGCAACAGGATTTCTTGGACACAGGAGCGTGAGACCTGTCTGGGAAAGCAGCTAGACCACATATCAAAATTAAATAAAACACAGAAGGAGAGTTTGCAGGGAAGAAGGCAATGTTCCACTGGCCAGGAGCGTGGAAGATGAGACCATGAAACCAAGAAACGCAGCATCATTACTGGAGAGGAGGGCTCTGGGATTAAGAGTGCTGGCTGCTTCTTCAGAGGACCAGAGTTCAGTGCCCAGCGCCCATGATGGGGCTCGAGAGATCTGACACCCTCTGCTGGTACTCCAGGCACTCACATACACACTTGCACATGTACACGGAAATATAAATAGTAATTTTAATTATTTAAAAAATACAGCATCAGATGGAAGGCAATGAAATGTTCTCCCAGGAGCCTTCAGAGAAACTGTAGCTCAGGCAATATTTTATTTTTGAATCAATAAAATTGATTTGAACTTATGACCTCCAGAATGAAAAAAAACAGTCATATGTGCACTGTGTTAAGTCAACAAGTTTATGGGAGTATATTACAACAGCACAGCCAACTAATAAAATGCGTAAACAGAGACATCACCTGGCTTACTTCAAGTCAATCAACAGGTGAAGCACACACCAGCCGAGTGATCTTAAACCTCACTCTTGCTTGTATAGATGGTGCTGCTTCTAAGTCTCCAGCAGTGTGGAGTCTCCATGGGGTAACAGATAAGTGTGTGTGTGTGTGTGTGTGTGTGTGTGTGTGTGTGTGTGTGTGTGCTTCACTGACAGAAAACGAGGAAGCACACGGCCAGAGCTGTAGGAAAGCTGCTTGCTTGTTTCCCATCCGCCCAGACCCAAAATAATCACACTGAAACTATATTAATTGCAACACTGCTTGGCCAATGACTCTAGCTTATTGTAGCTAGCTCTTACATCTTAAATTAACCCATTTCTATTATTTTATATTTTACCTGTAAGGTTCCCGGGTGTCTGTCTCCTTTGGCAGTGGATACATGGCATCCCATTGACTCCTCCTACTCTCTCCTCCTCTCTCTGCTTGGATTCCCACCTTGCCCTATTCTGTGCTGCGATAGGCCCAAAGCAGATTCTGTATTAACCAATGGTATTCACAGCCTACAGAGGGGAGTCCCACATCACAGAACCTCTGAAGATGCTTCTCAACTTAGATTTAACAGTATACTTAAATTCATTTAACAGTGTGCCACATCTCAACAAATGCATTGTGAGATTAAACACTACAAACAAAACGCATTTGATACCCCAAACTATAGAACACCGGAGATTAACACAACTAGCCATGGGAGCCGCTCTCACTGTGGCGGCACAGTGCCATGAGACTTCTGCCACATTGCTGCCCTAGCACGGACTGAAAAGATCCAATTTAAACAGTTCCCTAGTCTCAAACACAGTGAGCTGAGCAAGGGCCATTTGTGACTGTCTAAAAAGATGTCCATGAGCTCAAATTTTGGAAGTGTTTTCTCTGTGTTCATTCAGTCTCCGTCTTACAAACACACGATGTTCTGACCATGTCCTGACTGGACGGAAGAAATGAAAACAAAGTCACTGTCCTTTGTGAGCCCTATTAATAACAGAGTGTCGATAGACCAGCTACAGCCAGGGCATGCCCTGAAGGCCGAGGTCACTGGGAGCATATCCTGGAAGCGAGAGATTTTAAGTGCATCTCCCAGAAGCTGGTTGGTCACTTTGGTACCAGAGCATCCTTTGGGCCTTGCTCCCCTGGTTCAGGCTGAACTTTCTCCTTCATTTTTATGTCTGAAAAATAAAAAGAAGTAAAAACCCTAGAACGTAAGACCTTTGGCTCCGCCAGCAGTCTGACCCGAGAGTTCAGGCGTGGTTCTGATGCTGAGCAGTGGGACTGTTTTACTCTCTGATCTTCAGGCAAGCTTTATTTATTAAAATACAAATGAAATATCACTACGCATGGTGATTAGCTTCATGGTTTGAAGTGTGCCGTGAGCGGCACACCACAGAAGGAGCACCAAGTTGGAGAACACTTACTTCATAACCCAGTGAGAAAGGAAGAGATGGTGTAGCCACAACCCTCAAAGCAACAAAGACCTTCCAAAGTTCAGCCTTTAAATGTGCCATAAGTTTCAATAGCAACAAAGAAACAAATGTTTAACACTTGAGACTTTGATAGACCTTCCAGGTATAAAACATTGCAGTGCCTAACCCTCTTATTCTGTCCTGAAGAAGGAATTTACCATAATATCCCATCTGTATAGTGCGTGTGTGTGTGTACATGCGTGTGTGTGTGTGTGTGTGGTGTATCCACACATGCATGGGGATGTATTGCAGAAGCATGTGTATAGCTATGTGTAGGCCAGATGGTAACCTCAGGTCTTTTCCTGATGGTTCTCCATCTTATGTTTAAGACTGAGTTTCTCACTGAATGGAAACTCATTCAGTCAGCCAGGCTGGCTGGCCAGCCAATGAGCTCGAGAGATCTGCCTGCCTCTGTCTCTGCCTCCTTCCCAGTGGGAGGGTTACAAAAGCATGTCCCTCTGCCATACTTGGCTTTTCTGGGGGAGCTGGGGACCCAAACGTAAGTCCTGATGCCAACCCAGAAGGCATCACCTGAACTGTCTCCCCAGCCCATCAATGCCTTTTGATGTGTGAAAAGTCCACTCTACCCTACTCTCCTGGCGAGAGAAATTTGGCTTCACCTATATGTCTATGTGTAAATACACATCTGGTTGGTGACTGCCTGGGTGTGATGACTTTGCCTTACCTAAGAGTTCACAATGCATCTTATGTCCTTGGCTGAAAACAGAGAAGTGAGAAATCCCAAGCCAGAAGAGAGCAGTGTGTCGTCCAACAAGCCCGGGGGAAGGAAGATTGAAATGTTCTCACTGCTGGATTACACTCCCTCATCTTTTTCCAAGGCTTTGCCCCCAAATTCTGACGTCCTCTTACCGACTCTCATAAAAACAATGGTGGGAAACGGACATTTCTGAGTCGTCAATCCTATGCCTGCCTCCCTAGGTCTGCAGGCTTCCTGCTCTAACTCACTCTCCACCTGGGTTTAAAAGTCCCCGGCCCCTCCATCATCACCAACAATGTCTTTGTCTGGGCCCTCAGCCTGATACTCACATTGGAAGGGAGAGGGCCTGTGACTCCCAGCTTGGAGACCCTTGTGACGTTAAGGTAGTCATCCCCCAGCGGCTGGGGCCAGCCAGCCCCACTCCACCTGCTCAGGTTACCAAGTGATGAGAAATGCGAGCCATGGCTTGGCTCAGGGCTCACACTTTGCCTCCTGTACTTGGCAAGTCCCCTCAGATCCTGGTCAACACACACACACACACACACACACACAGAGAGGGACAGAGACAGAGAGACAGAGAGAGAGACAGAGACAGAGAGAGACAGAGAGAGAGACAGAGAGAGAAAGAGACAGAGAGAGAAAGAGACAGAGACAGAGAGAGAAAGAAACAGGGAGAGAAAGAGACAGAGAGAGAGACAGAGAGAGAGACACACAGAGAGAGAGAGAGAGAGAGAGAGAGAGAGAGAGAGAGAGAAAGGAGACAAGAAGGCAAAAAATTTGTTGCATGATAGAGAAAAGCTCCATCATCCATAACTCTGATAACCTGACATGACAATAGGGAATTCACTGAAGGAAACATGTCTGTTTTATCAATGAATCCATGGCTAGGGGTGATCAGAGGTCCCCCAAGCCCAGGTGTGACCACTTGTCCTGCCACATCCCCGGTCTCCCTTCCCAGCCAGCTCTAGCACAGCATTAGACATCCTCATCTGGAACTCCCTCTCCATCTTTGCCTCTCTGTTTCTAGCTTCTTTTGGGAACTCCAGATTGGATCTTAATATCTTAAACCCAGCTACACACCAGTTCCCTTGGGTATGCTTTCAACAATCCACTGGACCAAGGATGGGCCGATTCAAATGTTGTCACTGTCCTGTGAAGCTCATTCGTTTTGTTTTTTAAGATTTTTATTTGGTTGATTTCATTTATAAGGAAGTAGCACACATGAGTGCAGGTATCCACAGAGGCCACGGGCATCCAGTTCCCTAAAATGGAGTTCCTTGCAAGTTACTCCATGGAACCTCGGTGATAGACACCAGACTCAGGTCCTCTACAGGAGCACAACACCCTCAAGTGCTGAACCATCTCTCTGACCCCTATTCTGTTGTAGTGACAGAGGGATTGTTGTCACTGGCTCTGTGGAGCTAGGAGTCCTCTGGCTGACTCCGCCCCATGGAGTTGCTGCTCCAGCTAGAAAGGGAACCTAAGCATGGGAGAGCAATGCAAAGTAAAGGCGGGAAGGTTGGAGCTAATCTAGAGAGGTGTCTGCTGCTGCTGCTGCTGCTGCTGCTGCTGCTGCTGCTGCTGCTGCTGCTGCTGCTGCTGCTGCGGGTTGTATCCACCATTGCAACAAAATAGCAAAGAGAAAAGAAAGTGCAGGAAACATGCCTAGAAAAAAAACCCTACATGTTGACCACACACAATAGTGACCAAGTTCTCTCCCCGCCACATTCCAATCAAGCATTCATTCACTTTTCCTGTGCAAGGTTGATGCAGGAACCATTGTGTGTGCGGTTTCCTGTAGATTAATACCACGCGGGGACAAGTTGATGGCTTCGGCAGCGATTTGCCCTCAGGAAGTTCTTTGTGCCAAAGTCATTATCAGTATTAGATGCTAAACCCCAAACCCCAAATGGGTGTATGACTGCCTCTCTCCCCAGGATGCTCAGCGTCTGAGGCAGCCAGGGAGCCTGTGTCATTTCCTAAATCTCCTTCTGCTTTGTGGGGAAGTTTGGCTTTGGACAATGGGCCCGCTGCTTGGGGAAACTGGCAAAAAGCCCTTGTGAGGGTAATGACCACTTTTGCTTTTTCTGTGAGGTCTTGAGTGGCTTCAGGGGCTACCAGCTCCCTTCAAATTTCTAATCTTCTGTCCCGCAGAGGTATGTAGGCTGAGCACCCCTAATCAGAAAATTTGAGACCCTCAAAAATTCAGAATTTCTACTTCGCTGTTTCATACACAGTATTATTGAAAATACTGAATAAATTTCCCTCAGGTTATGCACATAAGGTGTATATGAAACATATATTATTTTGTATATAGAATATACCCCGGTCCCATCTCCCAAGTTTTCTTTTACAATATGCAAATACTCCAAAATATGAAAAATTCAAAATCCAAGACACTTTAGATTACTCAATGTAGATAATATCTTACTGGATATGTGGCTGTCTGGCTCAGGACTACATTTCCCAGAGTACTCTACCATAGGTCATCACTTCAATAGAAGTTAGAAGTGTTGAGAATGCCATCATAACCATTCCTTGAAAGAAATGGTGGTGTAATCTCCCTTCACCCTCAGTCCCATACAACCTTCTACTGCTGGAAGATGGCAAGAACTGGTCAGTCTCCTCAGACACAGGGATGGAAGGGAAGCGTTGCAGACAGCCACAAACTGCTACCCTCCAGACTGACACAGAAAGTGGCCAGGACCGTCAGCATAGGCACATACAACAACTGGAAACCACCCTCTGTTTACTAAGAAGAGAAGCAACCACTTGATCCATGTCTCTTTTGTTTCCCAGGCTGGATTCATGTTTTTATTTTCACTTTCCAACTAAAGATCTCACTACACCGAGGAAAGTCTGAAGGCAAGCAGGCACGCTTGCAATACAACATCGATGCTTAATTCCTCAGATCTGTGTGTGTATGTGTGTGTGTGTGTGTGTGTGCACGCGCGTGCACGCGTGTGCGCATGCCCTTGATCATGGGTACACATGGGGAAGCTACAGGTTGACCTCACGTGTCTCCCTCTGACACCCTCCACCTGGTTTTTAAGACGCGGTCTCTCACTGAATCTGGAGTCTTCTGTTTCAGCCAGGCTGGAGCACCAGCAAGTCTTTGCAATCCGCTTCTTTCTGCCCCACAGTGCTGCGGTTACAGATCACATCACTGAACCCAGCTTTTATGTGGGTGTTGGGGAACTGAACATGGGTCCTCTTGCTTCCACAGAAAGCACTTACCCACTGAGCCATCTCCTGTTTTGTCTAATATCCTTACTGTATGTCTATATAAATATTTCTTTTTCCTATATTTATTTTTTCTAAAATTATATTTTCATATATATATATTTGCATTATTTGCAGATTTATGGGTTCTAAGAATTCTGGGTGCTCTCCTCCACCATCTTCAGTAAAACCACAAAGACAATGGTAAGGTCAGGTATCTCTGAAGATGTTAACCCTTCTGTGTGTCTACAGCAATGTTTGTAAACCGTGCTATTCTCTGCTCCGGTTCTGCAGGATGCAAATGGCAATTCCTGTTCACTCACCAGCCCCTCACCCCTCCAGGATGCCAACTGTGCTTACCTAAGGGCTTCTAAATTGTATCTCCACGTGAGCTGACATCTCTGAACAACAAAACCCACCCTCCAATTGACAAGCGCCTTTCCTTATTTCTTATACACAATATTACTCAAATGCCTAACATTCCACAGATTTCTAGAACATGTAGCCACATGTTGAAGCATTTTCCACGTCTGTGCCTGGGCTCCGGTCTGATGTATAGACATCCCTGAGGTTGTCTACATGAGCTTCAGCAGAAAGCAGCCAAGACCGAAGTCAGTGCCCATAACTCCTAGGTTAATTCCCTGGTAATCCTTGCCCCACAAAGTCATTGTTTTATGTATATAAGCAAAAAGGCTGGAATGCTAGATCACAGATACTGCTTCTGTACAAAGGACCAGCCATGCTCACATCCTAGCTAGTGCCTTCGTTAATCTGTTAAATTCAAAAATACTTCTTCTCTAGTTTAGACGGTGCTCCCTCTAATGTCCTTAAGTGTAAGGAATTTCTTGTTCTGTAGTTGAAATTGGTTGGCTGTCCTGCCCCCAATTCCCCCATTTGGAGTATCCCCCATCACCTGAAAATAATAAACAGTGACTTACAGTTGAAAGAATGAGCCACCATGCTTCCTTCCTTCAGGTGGGCAATCTACAGCCGTTTATCTCGCATCTGCTCTGCCCTCAGCATTCATCTGTGAGTTACTTACTGAGGGTCAGCCCTGTGCCTGGCAGTCAGGACCAGTTACCTACAGAGTACAGTAAACACAAAGGGAGGGGCTTGTTCAAAAGTCACAGGAATTGAGGACACTGACAATAAAGCGTGTAACAGCTGTGTCCTGAGAATAAAGGAAATGGTAGTAACAAACAAACACTCACACCATTATAGAGTTTAACATAGATGACAAGCAATATCCAGTTGTCCTTTGCACCCCTGGGAATTGCTTCCAGGACTCCCTTTGGATTCCAAAATCTGCAGATGCCCAAGTTCCCTGTGTAGAATGTCAAGATGTTTGCACATATCCCCTTGTATTCTTTATAACATGTGACTTCTGGTGCCTCATGCAATCTAAATGCTAAACAAAGGGCTGTTCTATTAAACAGAAATCACAAAGGACAAATCCATACTTGTTCAGTACAGATACACAATTTTCCCTCAAATGTTTTTAAATCATGGTTGACTAAATCTGCAGATTCGGAACCCATGGGGGCAGAAGACCAACTGTAGAAGTCCCCTCTGTATGCTGTGAATACCACTGGTTAATAAAGAAACTGTCTTGGGCCTGCACAGGGAATAGAGGTAGGTGGAGAAAACTAAACTGAATGCTGGGAGAAAGAAGGAGGAGTCAGGGAGAAGTCATGTAGCCCTGCTGGAGACAGATGCCAGAACTTTATCCAGTAAGCCACAGTCACATGGCAATACACAGATTACCAGAAATGGGTTAAATTAAGATATAAGTGTTAGCCAATATGAAGCTAGAGCTAATGGTCCAAGCAGTAATTTAATTAATGCAGTTTCTGTGTGATTATATTGGGGCAGAGCAGCCAGGAACCAAAAAGTGGTTTCCCTACAACAGTGTTATTTTTTAATTTATGTAAGGAATAGATATATGTATAAATCAGAGCCAGACATGAAATGTAGAAACAATGGTACCATGGGGAAGTTGATGCACAGAAGGGGTAGGGGTGGAAGGGTGCAGTTATTTGTATTTTAATTAGGATGGTGGGGAAAACTTTATTGACAGGAGCTAGCCCGGCAGCTGTCAGAGATGCTCACTCAGCTGGAAGCAGTTTTAGTAACCAGGAGAATCGGAGTGTGTGGAGTCTGAGCATGCTGGGCAGTCCATCACAGGGCCATTGCAGTGCAGGTCCTGGAACTTCCTGTTACACAGCAAGCACCTCCGAGCCCTTATGTTCCATAGATGTCATTCCCAAACACCCAGTCCTCCACCACTCTCCACACTAAACCCTTCCACTGCCCTGAGGGCTCTGGTCACAGTCTGCAATGATGAGTTTATTTCTATGCAAAGCAGGTTGTTAATTGGTTTCCTGGCTCTCTCCTGGACTCGGGCACTCTGAGAGCAAAGGGCACAGCTCCCTGAGTACTCAGTACAGAGACATTTAATACACAGGCAATCTTCACTACTTACCAATTCCAAATTATTGGGTCTTCCTAGTTACTGGTTTATATTAAACCCCTGAGCCAATATCTGTCTGTTGTGGACATATGTGTGTTCACAGAAGTGAAGGGAGAATGGCTTGCCTAAGTGCACTTTTCCAGCTGAGGTCACACAAGCTGTGAGTATGTGTGTATGTGCGTGAGAGAATGTATGTGTAGTGTGTGTGTGAGTGTATGTGTATGTGTGTATATGTGAGTGTGTGTATGTGTGTGTGAATGTGTGTGTGTGAGTGTCTGTCTGTCTGTCTGTCTGTGTGTTCCTGTGAACTGAATCCAGTTCCAGGCACACATTAAGGAAGCCCTGTATCTTCAGGCTACACCCCCAGCCCATTTTTCTCTTCTTTTGTTGATTTCTGTTTACAGTGCTGTAAATGGAGACTGTACTTTAGTTTCCTGGATGCCCAGACTCAAAAATCACACAGAAACTATATTAATCACAACACTGCTTAGCCAACAGCTTAGGCATGTTTCTACCCAGCTTATATCTTAAATTAACCCATTTCTATTAATCTGTGTATCACCATGAGGCTGTGGCCTACCAGGTAAGGGTTGGGCATCTGTCTCCTTCAGCAGCTATGTGGAATCTCTCTGATTCCACCTACTCTCTCTCTATATCTCTGTTTGGATTTCCCACCTGACTTTACTCTGCTAAGCCATTGGCCAAAGTAGCTTTATTCATTAACCAATAAAAGCAACACATACACAGAAGGACCTCCCACATCACAGTGCTGAAGAGCTGTCTCAGATCCTGCGTTTCTAAGTGCAGGAAGCTATGCCTCTTGGTGCTGTCAACTGTGAGTTTAGTGTTAATAAATAGATAATACAAAGCAAACAGGAAACACAAAAACAAAATCGTATTGATGCTTTGGTGAAAATGCTTCCAGGGGCTAACAAAGACCTAGCACTGCTTCTCTTGGGAACAACAACTCAGTAGTCACTATGGTCATGTTTTCAAGTAGTGAGGATGATGGTTTATGCACTGAGTGATTAAAGAAATAAATGGATGATGTCCTTGGCTCATTGCCACACCAACTCCAGTGTCGTCTGTGTGACATGACATATGTCATTATGCCGGACGGGAGCTACATGTCCCATGGGACTAGGCTTCCTGGAGGTCAATGGCAGACAGCCTGGTATTAGCCACAGCTGAGGCATAGACAGGTTTCTCGATTAGCTGGCTATGCAGGATATGAGCTTTGCACAATCTCTTTTATAATAATGATAGTCTATATATATAGAAGACAAGGATCATTCTCTTCAGGAACAGCTCTGGGATAAGGAAGCACAGTATGGGAATGTATAAGACTACAGCAGAACCTTTGTCATACACAGGGTGTATGATGAGCAAGGGAATAGATGGGTTAATGTTGATGGACAAAGACTGTTATATTATACTTTAAACTTTATGGATAGGCTTGCTAGACCCCAACCCCCATGATGTCTGCTGCATAAGAAGGTACTAAAAAGTATAGTTCAACAGGTGCAGAGAGCTGATTAGGTATATTTGGTCACTAGATGAAATAAAGGGTTAGGAAGAGGAAGGGCCATGATAGCGATAATGAGACAGAAACTTTCTATTCATAAGATGAAACCACTTGTCTGAGGTTTACAGTCCCAAGGACAAGATTTCCTCTTCTAAGGATGCTTTATGTCTAACACCTGTTCCTGATAATGTACTTTTCTTATAATATTACTGATGTGACTAAAAGAAGCTTTCATACTGTGCCAACCAATGACACATGGCCTTCTGATTTGTTCCTTGTTTGAATACTATATAATGAAAACATGAATTCAGTAAAATCGCAGCAGATTCCAACCACTCTCTTGTGTGTTGTGTCTGTCTGTCATTCGCCGAACTTGTGCCTTCCTGTTACCAAGACCCTGCTTCTCCCACGGTCTAAGTGGCTCCCCTGAGCCGGTCCGTGGCAACTCATTTCAGTGGAGCAAGGCAATGAGCCTCCTTAAACAGCCAGTCACTGTGGGAGTGGGCAAGGGGGCGGTGCCTAGTCAGCTCTTCGGTAGCCATAGCGATAGCCTGGCATGCTCGCCCCAACACATACTAAATTCCTTGGGTCTGTGAATTCCATTACTAGATGCAAAATATGAGGCTATGAAAAGATAATAATGTTGGGGAAGATGTAAAGCCACAGGAATGCTTGCATGCTGGGGTTTCAGATGGGAAACCACCCTGAAACACCGCATAGCATCGTCCTCTGCATCTGAGCTTGTGCATACTAGATCTGACCTTCATTCTTAAATATTTATCCCACAGAACTCTTATGTTCAACCAAAATTCATGCACTAGAATGCACAGGGGAGCACTATTGATTGGGTCCAAAAACTGGAGACCATTCCGACTTCCTAGGTGAGCTTGTAAACACAGGTGTCCTTTTGACAGAACCGGGCTGCAGACCCTACCTCACCTGAGAATGCCACCACACCAGTCTGTACTGTGATATTTTGTCCCTTGTCATTTGATCCTTGAAGACTTCACTTTTCTATGGCCTCAGTTCTTCCCCTTCACCCAGAGCACATTTTTCAACAAGCGTGCTATTGATTACATAGGGCACAGTGTGCCCTGCCATCCTTCTGTGTTCCCGCTAACACATGAAGACCCTGTCTAGCAACTGTTTCTGCAGACTACAGATGCCGGCTTAGAAAGGAAAAAGGAAGGCTGAGGGGGAGAGGAAGCTCTTCTCTTGACCCCCTAAGGGCAGGAGAGGATGGTGTAGAATGGCCTCTCTGTCTCTCTCTGTCTCTCTGTCTCTCTCTGTCTCTCTGTCTCTCTCTGTCTCTCTGTCTCTCTGTCTCTCTCTGTCTCTCTCTCTCTCTGTCTCTCT
>NC_022010.1:72265145-72273451 GCF_000317375.1 Microtus ochrogaster
TCTCTCTCTCTCTCTCTCTCTCTGCATCTGTCTACTGAGAGTCACCAGAGTACAACAGTCCACCGAGGTCTCCTCCCTGACTGGACATCACCTCCGTGGCTCTCAGGACCCACCTCTGGGGCCGTGATCTTGTCATCCCTGTCTGGAATCCCCTGTCACCTTTCGCTCTCCTCTATCAGGCCTGGGGTGGCTCTGAGCTGAGAGCTTGGCTGCCAAGTGTCACTGACTGAGGTGTGCTGTGTGTGTGTGTGGGGGGGGGTCTGAGAGAGTCACGCCTACCTTCTTCTCTGCTCTTGGCTCCCGGTGAACTGCCTTCAAAGTCTCGATCACCGATTGTAGTTTGCTCAGACTGCTCCTCTGTGGTTGAATAAAAAGGTTTTCCCGGGCCTGGAAAGATGACTCAGTGGAACCCAGTCCCCAGCACCCACATTAGGGGACTCACAACTGCCAATGACTCCAGTTCCAGGACGATAGGTGCCCTCTGACCTCTGCAGGTACCTGCATACTCATGGTACACATAAGGTTACCCAGTCACACACACACACACACATACACATAAATAAAAATAATTCTTTGAGAAGGCTTTGACATCTTAGGGTAGGACTTCTTAGGTTCCACCGCCACATCTAACACATGAGAGGCTAGACATCGGCATGAAGCTTCTCTTAAAGGGAGATGCTCAGGTCATAGCCGCAGGATGTCAGTCCTGGAGAGTCTGCAGGGTCAGGCTCTCTACCCAGGCCTGTGCACAGACCACACGCTAAGGCTTCATTCTAAGACAACCCCTCAGGTGGATGTCTTGTCCCCATTTCTCCTGATGAACAACTGAGGTTTCCAGAGGTTACATGACTTGTTCAAAAACACACAGCTAACCTATAAGGCCGGGAGTGAAGCCCAGCAAATCTGCCCCACGTCCCTGGCTGCTGTTCAGGACACATTTGGTCATTACCCCAAGGTGTAAACCGCCTCTGGCTCATGCCTTGCTCTATACCAGGGACATCCTTCTCAGTTCCTCATGGTCCGGTGCCACAGTGGACTCCAGTTCAGAAGGAGGGTCGCCTCCCTTCTGGCCACCAACACGTTCCTTTCCCATTCCTCTCACTAGGGTCTGACCCAGGTGCTGTCTACTTTGAATTCCCTTTGCCCTTCAGAGTCCTCTTTACCTGGCTCTGGCCCGGAGGAAACTAGACTGATCCTGTTCTCTTCAAGGGCTGCTAAGCAGGAGAGGCCTCAGCCAGCAGACCATGGCACATGGCTGCCTCGGGGTGCAGGCAACACGAGTTCTGCCTCTGATATGGTTTGTCCCGGCCAAAACCATCATTGCATTCTGTGGCTGGTGCACAGTGGTAGGAATGGGACCTTTGGAGAGGTTGATGCCTTTACATCAAGATTTCTAGTTCTTTTGTTATCTGTTTGTTTTATTGAGAC
Source organism: Microtus ochrogaster (assembly GCF_000317375.1). Lineage (NCBI taxonomy): Eukaryota > Metazoa > Chordata > Mammalia > Rodentia > Cricetidae > Microtus > Microtus ochrogaster. The sequence continues at coordinate 72,266,574 of NC_022010.1, forward strand.
CGGGTCTTGAGTAGCCCAGGTTGGCCTTGAACTCCTGACCCTCCTTCATCTGCCACCCTCTGTTAGGATGACAGATGCGTGCCACATCTGGCAAGACTAGCAGGCTTTGCAGGAACAGCTTTGTTCTCTGGGTTTCCACATCTGCTCACTATTGTTCACACGCCCACATGTGACGTCATCTGCAGGTCAGGCTGCTTCACTGCATGCTAACAGTTGCAGCCGCCTGACTCTGCTGCTCCCCAGCCTTGAGTATTTAGTCACAGCAATAGAAAATAGTCCGAGAAGCTAACACAAGGGCTGTCCACCCTGCTTCTCCTCTTCTGGCAACAGCAGCCCAGAGACACCGTAGCTTTTCTTTAAGGGGGCGGCTTCCTCTGCAACCATCTCCAGTGAGTGTGGTTTAAGATCCTTTCCTTCGGGCTGTAGAGATGGCTCAGCGGTTAAGAGCACTGACTGCTCTTCCCGAGGACCTGGGTTCAATTCCCAGCACCCACATGGCAGCTCACAACTGTCTGAAAATCCAGTTGCAGGGGATCTGACACCTTCACACCAATGCACATAAAATAAAGTTAAATAAACCATTAAAAAAAAATCCCTTCCTTCAAATAAGGTACCCTTTCATTTCCTGTTTGACAGCTCAGTCTCAGCTGGGAACAGATGTAACTCTCCCTGACAGCTTGGGGCAGTGGTGAACATACTAGACATGAGATGGCAGAGGCCAATCAAAACTTCCTAAGCTCCTGAATCACAGCCCTCAGCTTGGCCAGTTATGGCTCAAATGCCTGGTCTTAACACCAACAAATCCTGCAGCCCACCCAAGGTTCCCGCCAGCCCTGCCTGCTGCTCCAGGAAAGACCTCAGTCCATCCTGTGGTCCCTCTGCTTCCAAGCCTTCCCCCCACCCCACTATGACGGATTCTGTCCCTCTGAAACTATAAGCCAAAATCAAAATGGAACAAAAACCTATTTCCTTAAACCAAAAGAAGGAAGGAGAGAGGGATGGAGGGACGGAGAGAGGGGCCGAAAGGAAGGTGGGCAGGCAACAGCTCTCATAATGGACTGGGAAGAAAAGCCACTGGGCCAGGAGCCTGTAACCCAGTCTTTTAACCAAGACCGCTCGTGAGACCCCAGCTACAGTGCGGAGGCTGCTCTGCTTCTTCAGGGAGTGGGCTTGGGAGGTTAGAGTTCCTGAGCCAGCTGCGATGGCTGATCTTGGCTGTCAACTTGACAAGGGAATTCACCTAGGAACTGTAGCTCCCTTTCAGCCTCCATACATTCTACAAGGAACCCCAATAAATTCATTGGCTCACCAAGCTGTCGTTGGTACTATCTGGGGTGAACAGACATTTGCTCATGTCCCTCAGGGAAGTCGTAGAAATGCCAGCGTGGGTTGGGAGAGGAGAAAGGATTTGGGTCTCATCTAAAGCCAGGTCCTTCCCGCCTGCCACACTGCTGCCTCCGACCCTACACCAGCCCACTACAATGACTGCCTATTGACAGGGAGTAAAAGACACAGCCAGGCTGGGCCATGATGGAGACCCACCCCCCAAAACAAGCATTTCTGGGGCAAAACTACCACACTGAAAAGGCTCGTAAAGAGTGGCCTCCAACCACAGCCATGGGGCCTCCTCACCTCTAGAAACAGACTTCTTTTGTCCACCCATCCATCCCTACACACAGACAATAACTCCACAGCCAGAGACCACAGCACCAAAAGGGAGGGAGAGAGGGAGAGCAGGATGTAAATAGGATGCGTGTGGGAAGCCAAGAAAACAATGACTAAAAGACAGAAGACATGAGGGTGTGTTTGACACACCGACCTTTAAATCGCACCTACACACGGCTAATATGAAGTCTGTATCTGCAATGACGTCACGCGTTCTGTCTCGCCACTCAAAACAATGTTTGCACCTCATACATTCACTGAGGTGTTTATCCACAGGATCACTTGGTACAGCTTCTGTCCCCAAGATGCAAATTAGCATTTTCATAGGGGGTGGGGAGGCTGAGGAAGGGTGTGGGGGATGTGGGGGAGGGACACCACTGTGCTCTGTTGGCCACGCTCAGGGGCTGACATTGCTGGGCAGGATGGATGCTGCCAGCTCTGTTGCTTAGCAACCCAATACCCTTCAAGACAATCCAGCAGCCTCACTTGTGTGCAGAGGCAGACAGGGCTGGTTCAACATGGCACTGGGCAAAGAAAGATAATAAGGTGGGGTGGGTTTTTTTTCATTATTAATAATCATTCTTGCTGATTTCCTGGGTAGATCAGCATGCCCAAGAGCACCGGAGTCCTATGTGAAATCAGGGCTGGAAAAATCCCAGGCTTTTTGAAGTACCTCCTACTCTGCGCCAGAGAGTAGTGGAATTTTCCCGGCTGGTCTCATGACGGTCTCCCCATCGCTGGCCCTCACCAGCGCGGTCTCAGGGTGACTCACCAGCAATACCTTCAGATCTGTTTGCTGGCCTTGTTATGACTCATGCTCTCTTCAGCTTTCTTTCTTTTTCTTTCTTTCTTTCCTTCTCAAAACTGAAACACTTGACATTTTAGAATGGGCTTGGGGGAAGGTTCTTTAAAAAAAAAAAAAAGTCGTAAGCTACTTGCAGGCTTTGTGTGCAAGTGTGGGGGTGCGTGGGAAGAGGTGAGTGATGGCTGTGTGAACAGGTAAACAGTCCCTCTGCACACTGACAGGCATGTGACGAGCCAGCAGAGCTACGGCAGCTGACACCGCCACTGGGCTGAGAGAGGGGTATGCCCCTCGGCTGCATCTTAGCAGGGACACAGGCTGGCCAGCATCCACCCACTTCCAATCCCTTCCATCCCAGTGACAGAATGCTGCCCCCAGCTCCCAACAAACAAATTGGCATCCTTCTATGTAGCCTAGCAGAACCACATAAAGCTTCATGGAAAAGCCTACAGAGGAATCAAGGAACAAAGAAAACGGGAATCTAAAACCAAAAAGGAAAAGCAGAATTGCTACCGAGAAATTGGGTTGCACTGGACGGAGGTGGACTGGTCAGTAGGCTTGGATTCTAATTCTGACTTAAATTAGGGGAAGGCAAGAAACTTCTGCTCGTTAGAATGGCCAAGCAGGAGTCTCATTCTCTCCATTAGCAAACTGTCTGGCTATAAACCATCCCCCATTGGGAGTTCTGCAGACTCAGGTACTCTTTTAGCTGTCTCTGGGGCACTGAACCCAACTCTGCATCAGTTACATCATAGATACTCAAAGCATTCTGCATGTTCGTCAGGAAACACACAGGTAGGAGAAAGAATTAGCTAACTAAATGCAATTAACCTCTGGAAACCCCCATTAGTTCCTGTATTTAACAGGATGGATTCGATGTGCCCTGTCAGCTCATAGAAATATAATGAAATCTAGGAATCAATGCAACTGAACACATCTTTAAGCATTACGCAATGTTTTGGCGTTATAAAACATTATTGGGAGATAAAGGGGAATAATAACCAGCAATGCACCAAGAGTTGGGACTCACTCTAGACACGGGTGGGTGAGTTGAGGAGCAAGCTGACAAGAGTCTCTCTGTCAAATTTGGATTGAGAATGAAAAGTCCACATATTTGCATCTTTGGACTATGACACTGGAGATCCATATTAAAAGTGCAAGTGCTTTAAAGTCACAATAATTTAGTAATCTTATTGCCTTACACACTTTAGTTAAGCATATTAAACCCACTTCCTGAACATAAAAGCCTGGGGGTAGGTTTTAGACACGTGACCATTTTCCTTTCCCTCCTTTTTATTACGGAAATATTCAAACACACACAAAAATCAGAGGGGACAATTTTAATAAACCCTCTGTGCTTAGCTCACTTTCATTTCCTGTGGATGTGATTAAAAATAACTTAAACAAGACAGGTTTATTTAGTCCACAGTTCCAGGTTACAGTCCATCCCTGCAGGGAAGTCAAGGCAGGAAGGAGGCACAGCCACAGTCGAGGGCAGAGAGAGCGACTCTGTGCAGACCTGCTAATACTCTGCTGGCTCTCTGTGTTCCCACACAGTGCAGGATCCCAGCTAGGGGATAGCGACACTGATGGTGGGCTGGCCTTCCCACCATAGACACGCCCACCAGCCAAGCCCATCATAGGCACGCCCACCAGCCAAGCCCATCATAGGCACGCCCACCAGCCAAGCACATTAGAGACACGCCCACCAGCCAAGCACATCATAGACACGCCTACCAGCCAAGCCCATCATAGACACGCCCACCAGCCAAGCACATCTAGATACTCCGTCATGGAGATGATTCTTAGTGTGTCACACCTTGCCTACCAGCTAGCTACAATCATCATCACCAATGTTTCCTCTACTTCCAGGTACCACACTGTGTTATTTCAAAATTTAAAAAAAAAAACCACTCGAACTACTTTTATTATAACTCTGCTACCGTTTAAATGTTTTGTCCTCATGGAAACTGTTGTTGGAGTTATTTTAGTTTTACATGTACAGGTGTTTTGTCTGCAAGAAAGTGCATGCACCATGTGCATGTAGTACCTGTAGAGGCCAGAAGAGAACGCCAGATCCCCTGGGACAGTTACAGAAGATTGTGAGGAGCTCTGTGTGTGGGTGGGTGGGTGCAAGCGTGTGCGTGTGCGTGTGCGTGTGCGTGTGCGTGTGCGTGTGCGTGCTGGGAATTAAACCCAGGTCCTCTGAAAGAACAACCAGTTCTCTTAATCACTGAGTCACCTGAATCAGAAAATGTGGTGTTGGGAAATAAGGCCTTTTGAGGTGGTTAGAACATAAAGAGGAAGAAATCCATCCTCACAGGGCTGGGCTGATTCTCCTAGAAGTAAGAGAATCCTGAAGAAACGGACTGTGACAGGGTAGGCTGCCGGAGCTGATGCTTCCTCAGAACCAAAGCTGCACCCTCTTAGCCTCTGCTTTCCACCATGAGGTGAACAGGCACCCAGTCCTCCCCAGAAGCAACTCAGAACCTTGCAGCCTCGGAAACTGTGGGCTATAGAATGTCTGTGCTTTTGTAAACCACCTAGTCTGAGGTATTCTGCTACAGCAACAGAACATGGATAAAATCAAACTCTAAAATACAAAATTCCTTTGCCCAAATGTACGATATTTGAATCACACTTCAACTTTTTTCTTTTTTTCCCCCTTTGGTAATGGGAAGTGATTCCGGGGGCTTGGGTGTGCCAGCTCAGTCCCGTATTACTGAGCTATAACCCCACCCACACCCTTTATTTCTGCTTTTTATTTTCGCACGAGTTCTCTATAAGTTGCCCCAACTGAAACTCAATCTGTAGCCCAGGTGAGCCTTTAGCTTGCAATCCCCCTGTCTCAGTCTCCGAAGCAGTTGGAATTACAAGCCTCTGCCCCCAGGCCCAAGTCCAATAATAGTGTCTTAGTATCAGCAAACATCTGCTCAGAGTCAATTTTCAGATATGCTGGACTTGATTTTAAAGTTCAGCTTTTTAATGTTCACTTCAATAAATGTTTTAAATAAATAAATAGTACTTTATGGTTTTAATGAAGCAATTGATAGACCTAAAGATAGCATTTTAGTAGGTTTTAAGAAGGTTTGAGTACCGCAGTTAGCAAGTATGTTGATAATAGATTTTGATAATAATTCCCTTACAAATTCTTAAGTTGGGCAGGAGAGATGCTCAGAGGTTAAGAGCGCTGGCTGCTCTTCAAGAGGTCCCAATTCCCAGCAACCACATGGTGGCTCACAACCATCTATAATGAGATCTGGCGCCCTCTTCTGGCGTGCGGGCACACATGCAGTAGACACTGTGCAGATAATAAACAAATCTTTTTTTTAAAAATCTTAGATTAATTCTATTTTGTTTTCAATGATCATTGGCTAAAATAATAATATTAATGTGAGGTTTATGTTCCTCACAATGCCTCTGAGGGAGGGGCATTACTGGGGAGCTGGGGAGAAGGCTCCGTGGTTAAGAGCACTTGCTATGTTGCAGAGAACCCTGGTTTGTTTCCCAGCACCCACAAGGCAGCTCACAGCCATCTGTAATTCCAAAGGATCCAATGCCGTCTTCTGGCCTCCATGGGCACCAGACATAAAAGCATTTCACAGACATACAAGCAGGCAAAGCACACATATAAAATAAAAATTAACCTTTTTATCTTTATTATGGGCTGTAGAGATATCTCAGTGGGGAAGCGCACTTGCTACTCTTGCAGACACTGGACTTGGTCCCAGCACCCACATCTGATAGCTCACGATTGCCTATAACTCCAGTTTCAAGGGCTCTGACACCCTCTTCTGGCCTCACCGACATCTACATACGTGGTACACAAGCAGGGTAACATACAAATATACAAACACACACTTAATAAACACCTTTTTTAAAGAAGAATTCTTATTGGACTAATTGACATATATTTCTCCATTCTGAATGTTAAATGTAAGATCTATGACATATACATATATATATTTTTCAAAGAACATTTCATATTTCAGATTGTAGAAATTATAATCCCACAGCAACTTTTTTGTTGCTTTTTGTAACTGTTTTGTTGATATTCATAGGAGACCTTCCCTTTCCTAAACAGAAATGGAGGAGGACTTGGGAGGCACAGAGAGGTGCTGGGGGAGGGGCTGGGAGGAGAGGAGGGAGGAAAAACTGAAGCTGGAATGTAAAATAAACAAAAAACAAAATATAATTTGATGAACAACAGCATTCAGAATCTAAGTAAGCTTGCTCTCTGTTGGGGTTCCTACTGCTGTGATGTCACCAGGACCAAAGCACCATGGGGAGGATGGAACTGTGATGTCAACAGGACAAAAGCACTGTGGGGAGGGCAGGACTGTGATGTCATCAAGATCAGGACCAAAGCACTATGGGGAGGGCAGGACTGTGATGTCATCAGGACCAAAGC
>NC_022010.1:72273873-72283357 GCF_000317375.1 Microtus ochrogaster
CAGGACCAAAGCCCCGTGGGGAGGACAGGACTGTGATGTCATCAGGACCAAAGTCCCGTGGGAGGACAGGACCGTGATGTCATCACGACCAAAGCCCCGTGGGGAGGACAGGACGCATTTCAGCTCAAATATCCGGATCACAGTTCAGCACAAAGGAACATCACAGAATGAACAAACTGAAGCCCTGAGATCGCTGCTTTCTGGGTGGCTGCCAACTCAACCTACTTTCTTACACCATCTGGACCACTGGCCCAGGGTGGCCCCACCTACGATGGCTGGGCTTCCCACATCAATATTAATCAAGAAAATGGCCCACAGGCCAATCTTATAGAGGCATTTTCTCAATTAAGATTTTTTTTTCTACCAAATGATCCCAGCTTGTGTCAGGTTGACAAAACACTATCCATAAAACTCTGTGTATATTAAGACTGAATATTTATATAAAGTCTTATAATAACTAATGCCTTTCATTTTAACATGAATTTTAATTCATAGCTGTAACATTAAGACATAAAAAGTGTTGTCTATCTGTACTTCAAAAAGAGGGTTTGTTTTTGTTTTCATCTGAAGATTTTATCATTTCCAATTTAAACAGCAAACAGCAAAACACCACCAATAAAACAAAAAAAAGTAGTCGTTTTAAAACCAAACTGTTGGTTCCTGCCCCAACCGCATAAAGCCGTCAGATTAGGCTCTGTCTTTAAAATCAAAGGTCTTTAAATTAGATTAAAAGTCATGTCTTTAAAAGCACAGATTTAAGGTTAGGGGTGGTTAAATCTATTAAAATCAACGGTCTGATCTAAGGCCCAGGAATTCTTTGCTAATCTTTTTAAACTGTGCTGCTACATGGCTGTGAAGAAGGACGCTATAAAGTAATCCCACACTAGCTCAGAATCGACTATAATAAAGGGCTATTTATTTAGGGGTAGACTCACAGATCACAATCCCCTGCATGAATGGGGAAGAGGAACCGAATCACACAGCCAGAAGAAAGGGTGACCAGGCACTTTACATAGGTGTTTATAGCATAAGAGGCCACGCCCAAGTGGGCGGGTAACTTAAAGGCTGCTGGCGGTGGGAACTGCAACAGCACCGCTGCATGTGTGTGTACTGTCTGCATGCAGTTGTGTTCTTATCTTACACGGTTTATAAGTAAATGGCCAAATGATTATAAGTACTGTGCCTCCGAATTCCTTTAATCCATAACATAACCAAAACTTTAAAACAGAAAAGCCGGAAAAGTTTATGTAATAAGCCGTCTTTGTCAAATGTCATTTGGTTGGTGATTGGTCCAACCACAATTCTACACATGGCCTAGAGAAATCGCTATTGCCTGAGGAAATTACGTCATGCTCAGGACGTGTTGGCTCTTCCTCCAGGGTACAGCCTCACAATCATGGACAGTTATCCCCATCTGGGGCGAGATCCTCAAGGCTCTGCTAGCCCTAGAATCTAAGGACTGAAAGCCTGATTTAGCTCTGTGCATTCAGCTCTCCTCAAGTAATCAGTGAGTTTACAGAACAAAGATTTTCTGTTTTATCAAGCTAACTGCTTATAATTTCTACCGAGTATATCAGGCTTCTACTTAAAAACTGAGTCTTAAGAAAGTCTCACTTAAAACCCTCTGTCTCAGGCTTTATCTCCCTGTTCTAGGACAGCTAGACTTTAAGGCACAGTTTCTTCTTTAACACTGATGGAGCTGACGTTCTGGGTGTTCAGTAATTGTGCTCAGAGGACAAGGCAATGAGGATTCGGGCTGTTCAAGAACAGCCAATCTGGTGGTCCCTGTCCCCAGATCGTCTAGGTCCCAGAGGCTTATGGGACATTTCTCAAAGCATGTAGATCCAGTGAGTCACCTGACCTCTTGGTCTGAGGGGTCATGGAGATCTCAGGGCATATGCTTCAAAGAGGAGGATCAACCCTGAGTCAAACGTCCCCAGAGCTCACCAGGGAAGACCCATGGTCAGCAAGACATTGCATCCCATCCCAGCAAAAGGCACAGCTGATAGAGGAGCCCAGGGGAGCCCCCCACTGACCTTAGAAAAAACAAGAAAGGCTAAATTCTATCCAAATGACCTTAAACACACAGCACAAAATATAGCGGCTTAGCAGAGAGGCTGGTAATCCCACTGCCTCCTCAACATCGTTTCTTGTTCTTTTACTTCTCCCCAGGTTTTACACTCCCCACCCCACAGAGTTTCTCTGTGTAGCTGTGGTTGTCCTGGTGTAGACCAGGTTGGCCTCAAACTCACAGAGATCCACCTGCCTCTGCCTCCTGAGTGCTGGGATTAAAGGTGTGAACCACCATTACCACGCAGCCTCTTGCCACATTTTTAATCTAAAATCATCTGTCTTAGTTAGGATTTCTATTGCTGCAACAAAACGGCAAGACCAAACAGCAAGCTGGGGAGGAAAGGGGTTGTTTGACTGACACTTCCACATCACTGTTCTTCACTGAAGGAAGTCAGGACAGGAACTCAAGCAGGGCTGGAACCTGGAGGCAGGAGCTGAAACTGAGGCCTTGAAGGGGAGCTGCTTACTGGCTTCTTTCTCATGGCTTGCTTGGCTGTTTCCTACGGAACCCAGGACCACCAGCCCATGGATGGCAACACCTGCCGTGGATTGGCTCCTTGCCCACTGATCACTAATTAAGAAAATGCCTCACATCTGGATCTCATGGAGGCATTTCCTCAACTGAGGCTCCCTCCTCTCTGATGACTCTAGCTTGTGTCAGGTTGACGTAAAACCAGTCAGTAGTACACCATCAGTGGGTTGTTTTGGTTTTGATTTTGTTTTTTTTAACGGTCCAAGGGACCACACGACTAACAGCAAGCTACATAGACATGGCCATGGCACTCCTCGGTCACCCTTTCTGGGGCCACCAGTGAGCATCATCACGTCACCTCGCTTAAATGTTATATTTTTAATCTTGTAAATTTTGTGTCCTCTAGGATAAATGACAACTTCCAACTAGATTCCCTGTTGTGCAGGGATTCCAGTCACCTACTATGGCAGAAAGCCCAAAGTTTCCTCTCAAACCAATAAGGGGCGGGGAAGATTGTCTTACGGTCCCTCTTGGGCAAGGGAGAATAAAACCAGAAAAAGTATCGTGACTGGCACCTGAACAAAGAACCCAGTGGACAGACAAAGACTGAAACCTCTTTTCCTCCCTGACACACAAACAATAGCACACTCCAGAAAAGCCCACAAGTGAGGGACTGGGGCGCCATGGGACGGGGGGCACCATTGGACAGGAGCGCCATGGGACAGGGGTGCCGTGGAGAGGGCCAGGAATCTTGTGCTTTCCCTCAGCCCACTAGCCCGCTCTCAGTCTTGAATTATCCCTTTCTTAATAAACTCTTCAGAGACTATTTTAAAAAGTCACAACTGGTCAAAATGCAGAGCGCAACTGATCCTGGGATATCCAGCCCCAGCTGATACATCTATGCAATAACAGACACCTAAGACTTGGGAACATCACAGAAGGAAGGCAGAGAGAATGTAAGAGTCAGATAAGAGGGATGTGCGCTACAAGACTGTGTCTCCTGGAAACACAGGGAGACTACATTCATAACCAGATAACAGGGATGTGCGCTACAAGACTATGTCTCCTGGAAACACAGGGAGACTACATTCATAACCAGATAACAGGGATGTGCGCTACAAGACTGTGTCTCCTGGAAACACAGGGAGACTACAGTCATGAAACCTCAACAATATTGCTGCCCAAACAAGACTTGAACTATGATATCACCAATAGACAGGCTAACGTGGAAGGGATAAATCTCACAGGCTCCTACTCCTAAGATGAAGAGCCTACTGGGAAAGGGAGAATTAATCTTCCCCAGGTGAATCCCCAAACAATTATACGAAGTGGTCTACCCTAAAAGCATACACATACAAGCAACAGTAAATGTACTAAACAGGTTATATTTACACATACATAGATGTGTGTGCGTGCACATGAGTGTGTGTGTGTGTGCTTGTGTGTGTGTGCATATGACTATAATAATTAAAGAAATCGAAGCCATGAATTTGAGAGGAAGCAAGCAGTGGCTGGAAACATCAAGGGGTTAGTGTTGCCAGCACTTACCCCAATATCTGACTCTGGGTTTTTATTATCAAGGCCAATTAGAAATCGTGCCACAGGTTAGAGGGAAGAAGGGGGTAGAACTATGCGCTTATATTTTAAACTAACCAGAAGAGATTGGGAAGAACACTACAAACTCAAAAGAAAAATCCAAGAGGACATTGCAATTCTTAGCAATTCTTAACATCTGTGCATCAAACAGAGGCACACTACTACATCTTAAATCACATCTTGACTCTCACACCTGATAGTGGGAGACATCAATACCCTACCTTTGCCAATAGACAGTCATCCAGACAAAACCTCAACAGAGAAATGCTGGAGCTAACTAATGCTATAAACCAAATGGATCTAACTGATAGTTACAGAACATTTCACCAAACACAAAAGAATACACCTTCTTCTCAACACCTCGTGGAACTTTCTTCAAAATTAACAACATCCTCAGACACAAAGCTAGTCTCAGCAAATACAAGAAAACTGAAATAACACATCTCTCCTGCAGGGCTGGAAAGATGGCTTAGTGGTTAAGAGCACTGACTGTTCTTCCAGAGGACCAGGGTTTAACTCTCAGCACCCACATGGCAGCTCACAACTGTCTGTAACTCCAGGTCCAGGAAATCCAACACCCTCACACAGACATACATGCAGGCAAAACATGAATGCACATAAAAAATTAAATGTAAAGAAAGAAAAGGAGGGAAGGGAGGGAAGGGAGGGAAGGGAGAAAGGAGGAAGGGAGAAAAGAAGAAAAAAGAAAAGGAAAGAAAGAAAGAATACCCTGCATTGTTTCTGAGCACCGTGGGTTCAATAACAGAAGTAACAGAAAACTTACACACTCGTGGAAACTGAACAACTCTCTACAGAATGGAAAATGGGCCAAGAGAGACTCAGGAAGAAAGACTTTCTGGAATAGAACGGATGTGAATACACAGCACCCCCAAACACAGGACGTGATGAGGTAGTCACAGAGGCAAGCTCAGAGCACTAAGAAATGTGGAGAGATCTCCTGATGGCAACTTAACCACAGCTGATAGCTCTAGGACAAAAGAAAACTCGGGGCTGAAATCAATAAAGTAGAAACAACAGCAACAAAACACAAAGAATCAATGAAACAAAGAGTTGGTTCTTTGAGAAAAATTAATACAATTGACAAACCCTTATCCAAATTAACTAAATAACAGAAAGAAAATATCAAAATTAATTAGATTAGAGACGAAAGGGAGACATAACAACAGACATCAAGGAAATCCAGAGACTTATGAGGACATACTTTAAAAACCTGTGCTCCACCAAATTGGAAAAAAATATATATATATATTTTCTCAATACATAACAGTTGCCAAAGTTAAATCAAGATCAGATAAACAATTTAAACAGACCTACAACTCCTAGTGAAATAGAAGCAATAGTTAAAAGTCTACCAACCAGGACCAGACGGTTTTAGGACAGAAGTCTACCAAACTTTTCAAGAAGAGTTCATGCCAATACTCCTCAAATTATTCCACAAAACAAAAGGAACTTTGCCCAATTTGTTTTACAAAGCAACAGTTAGTCTGATACCAAAATGACATAAAGACCCAGCAAAGAAAGACCAACAAATTACAGACCAATTTTCCTTAGGGACATAGATCCAAAAAAAAAAAAACCTCAATAAAATAATTACAAACTAAATACAAGACTATTGTAAAACTACATCAAAAAGATCATCTACCATGACCAAGTAGGCTTCATCTCAGAGATACAGGGATGATTCAAATGTATGAATTGGCAAATGTACTCTTTTGAAAGACAAAATACACACGATCATCTAATTAGATGCAGAAAAGGCCTTTGACTCCTAGCTCCCCTTCATAATAAAAGTCCTGGAGAGATTAGGAATATGGGGGACATACCAAACATAATAAAGGCAGTTCACAGAAAATCTAAACATCAACTTAAACGGAGAGAAACCCAAAACAATTGCCCTAAAATCAGGAACAAGACAAGGTTGTCCACTCTCTCCATGCTTTTTCTATATGGTACACGAAATCTTAGTTAGAACAATAGGACAATTGAAGGAGATCAAGAGAATACAAATTGGAAAAGAAGAAGTCAAAGTATGTTTATTTGTAGATGATATAATAGAATACATAAGCGACCCTAATAAGTCCAATGGGGAAACTCCTCCCTGATGAATATAGTCAGTGCTGCACCTGGATACAAAACTAACTCTCAGTGAGAGTAGCTCTCACATATGAAATGACAGACGGTCTGGGGAAGAAATCCGGGAAGCAACGCCTATCAAAATAGCCTCGAGTCATATAAAATATCTTGGGGTACCTCTAAGCAAACAAGTGAGAGGCTTGTATGACAGACACTTTAGACATTGAAGATATTAAAGAAGATATCGGAAAGAAGGGTGGATCTGGACAGGAGGGGGAGGGAGGAACTAGGGGAGTAGAAGGCTGTACTCAGGATTTACTGTGTGAGGAAATTCTACGTTCAATAAAAGAAAAAACTCAATACCTAAAATTGAGGGAGTGGCAACTATTAGCTTCTAAGCATCTTAAAAGGTGTTTGATGTGGGAGTGTCTTCTTTCTATCTGTTGCTTTCATTGGTTAATTAATAAAGAAAACTGCTTGGCCTGATAGGGCAGAACGTAGGTGGGTGGAGTAGACAGAACAGAATGCTGGGAAGAAAGAAGCCGAGTCAGGCAGTCGCCATAGCTCTCCTCTCAAGTCGGATGCAGGTTAAGAATATTCCCGGTAAGACACTACATTGTGGTGCTACACAAATTATTAGAAATGGGTTAATTAAGATGTGAGAGTTAACCAGTAAGCGGCTAGAGCTAATGGGCCAAGCAGTGTTTAAAAGAATATAGTTTCTGTGTAATTATTTCGGGTATAAAGCTAACCGGTGACCGGGAGCCCTCCTGGGTGGCTGGACGCGGCCTGCTGCTCCTTCTACAGGTGTTACTGTATTGTATCATGAAGAACTGTGTCCAATACAGAAATGTACTTGTTCATCTTATAACGAATACCCTTTTTAACCGTCTCACTTTTAAAAAAAAAAAAAAGATTATGTAAAACTGGTTCCCTGGACAAATAGAATAACAAGACTATCACATTGAGTTCTGAAGAGAATTAAAGAAGGTAATTTATGTAAAGCTTTAGGCTCAAGCCTTCTGTGGAGAACATCCTGTTGTATTGCTTTTCCTGGTCTATTGGGAATAAGGCCGGGCCAAGCTGAGTCTGGTGAGGGCCCTGGCGGCTTGTCCCGACCTCCTCCCCTGCTTGAGTCTCTCGAGCTAGTCCCTCCAAGTGGACTCTCCAGACCACGTGCCTCCAATCACCCCAACAACTATCTAACCTGTGGCTACCTGAGCCCTGGCTGAGTCTACGGAACACTAAAGCTTGAGACTCTCCTTTAAGGTTGCCTGAAAGGGTGCAGGGTGCCTTTCTCACAGAAAGTGGGGCATCTAAAGGGCAATGGGGATAGCAGAAGGGACCTAGACCTGGGGATGAGGGGCTGGGGCTGGAACCTGGCCATCCCCTTGGCTCTGGAAGAGAGCAGGTAACACCTCCCTCAGGAGACCACCGCAAAGAGCAAGCAGCGTTGTAGAGGCGGGTAGATAGATGTCTTCTTCCTTTTATCACTAAAGCGTGGTGGTTCTAACGTGTTATTGATGTTCCAAAGCCAAGAACCTAAATATAGAGTTCCTATTTGATGCTTCCAGAAGACGACCACGTGGGCTGACGATTTCCATAATAAAGGACATCATTCCCGAGCGCTCACCCATCCATTCGTAAATGAGTACTTATTGGATGTCAGCGCTCTGCCAGGCACTGCGCTGGCCGCTAACCAGGGAACAACACCTCTTCCAAAGGGCTCTGAAACACCCAAGGACAAAGAGGGGACAAGGAGAAACTCGAAGTTCTCAAAATTCTGCAGCTATGAGATCACCTTACTGGATCTCAAGGGCTGAGCGGGCCAAAGCCCCTCTGGACTGCGCCGAGGATCATGGGACTGGAGTGCTGCGGCCACCTCCCACCCCCAGGAGTCCAGGAACCTTCCTAGGTTCTGGGAATTGCTCTTGCTTTTCTGTTTTGCCCTTTCCCGAACCAAAAAGGCAAAGAAGCGGAACAAACGTGAAATTGCTCGCCGCTGTGTGGGCATGAATCACTCGAGTTAAAGGTGGCAAAATCCTCCCCACCTAACGCTGCGCCGCAGAAGTTCCATTTCATTTCAAAGTGGGCTACAGAGCAGTGACGAGCCTGGTCCTTTGTTATAAATAATGTGTGCACCCGGATTACCAAGAGAATGTCCCCTGGGGCCCAGAACTGAGGGAGCCTTTTCTTCTCCTCTTTATACATTCTTGGAACTTTCTTGGAAATTTCTAAATTTATAATGAACAAAGCATGATTTCTCTAAAATATAAAAAAGGTGATTTCAAAAATAATGTTTGCTTCTCTCTGTCTTGTTCAAAGTCAATGTGTTTTGTAAACCCAACCTCCTGAGAATTTTCTAGAATTGAATTATCCAGAATACACCCAACAGTTAAACCCAGTCTTTGTCTTCCAACAGAAAGCAGGAAACTGTTCTCTTTCCAGAACCCCTCCCGGCAGAGCGTAGCTGGAACCCCTGAGAATTAACACTTCCACAGATATTCCTGGGTGCCCTGCCTCTCCACACATATTCCTGGATCCTGGGCCAAGTCCGAAGTGCCTCTCTCTTCTCTGGGCATGGAGGAAGAGCCTATCGGGGCCAGGCATGACCTTGACCACACTGTGATTGGCCATCGGTAGGAAGGCACCAGCGCACACAAAGCAAAAGCCATGGATGGAAATGCCATGTTGAGGAGCAGTGTGTGCTTGGCCATTGCGAAAGGTGTGTTGTAGGAGCCGACCGACAGCGGAGTTGGGTGGCACGCCTGCAGTTTAGGGTCCAAGTGCAATCGGGACAGAGTTCCAGCGCTGCATTAAATCTGATTCTCTGATTTGCCAGAAGAAATTGTTCATCTTAACTATTTGAATATGAAAAGAATGGGTTTTGGAAACAGGTGGGGGGGATGTTGATGTTCCTAGACAGAAGCAATGCTGTCTTCATCTGCACGAGCCTTTGCTGTCATTCTGTCACAGCGAATCTTTCCACAAGTTGTGGGGTACTGTTGGGGTAGCCAAAATATAGCACCTCCAAAAGAGTGTGTGACTTGAAGTGGAATCTTTGGGGTATCTAAACCTGTCCCAAGGATTAGCAATCTACCAGCAAAGGGGGATTGTGGATCCCCAGGCTTGACCAAGGCCACATCTCAGCCTGCTTTTCTGTCAACAGCCAAGTCAGACCACGCATAGCCTGGTCTCAACTCTGTTTCTCCTGTTCCCACAGTCAGACCACGCATAGCCTGGTCTCAA
>NC_022010.1:72283477-72294288 GCF_000317375.1 Microtus ochrogaster
CCACGCATAGCCTGGTCTCAACTCTGTTTCTCCTGTTCCCACAGTCAGACCACGCATAGCCTGGTCTCAACTCTGTTTCTCCTGTTCCCACAGTCTGAGCCATTAATTTTTTTATTGTATTTTTATGAGCTGAAGAAAAATACATTAAATGCCACTGAACTACCATTGTTCACAGCACAATATAATTCAAGATATCCCTTGTCTCTTCCTAAATCGAATTGTTATAAATAAAGGCACTCAGCCATCTATCCAGTTGACATAAGTCCTTTAAGGTCAAGGCTTTCTAAATGAAGGAAAGGGATAAAAATTAAAAACCCAGCTGTAGATTTTCATCTTGAATCACTTAATATAATTTTTAAATTGCATTAAAACTGGGGGGGAGTGGATTCTGTTTTTTGTTTGCTTTGCGTGCTCAGGGTCAAAGCCAGGGCCTCACATACGTTTTCAAGGGCTCTGCCACTGAACTGCCCAGCTTACCACATCCCATCCCTGCCTTCACACCCCTGGCCTGGAGAAGGAAGGCTTAAGGCTGAGAGCTTTATCACCAAGACAAAAAATTGTCAAGGACCTACTATGTGCCACAAAGAATCTATAGTCTTTCCCATTCCCGTTTCCAATGAAGACCAGAGAGACAGCTCAGCAGTTAGGAGCTTGTCTTAGGCAATGTTCTCTTGCTGCAAAGAGACAGGATTACGGCAATTCTCATAGAGAAAAGCATTTAATTGGGGCTGGCTTACAGTTTCGGAGGTTTAGGCCATTATCAGCTCAGTGGGAAACGTGTTGGCATGGAGGCAGACAAGGCGCTGAAGAAGCAGCTGAGAGTCCTACATCTAGATCTGCAGGAAGCAGGAAGAGAGAACCACTGGGCCTGGTTTGGGTTTCTGAAACTTCAAAGTCCACCCCCAGGGACACAGTTCCTCAACAAGGCCACACCTCCTGATCCTTCTAAGTAGTGACACCCCCTAAGCATTGAAATGTATGAGCCTATGGGGTATCCTATTCAAACCACCAAAGAGCTCCTGCAAGAAGGCCTGACTTCAGTTCCCAGCATCAGAGTAGAATACCTCCAACATGTGACCTATAGCTCTAGGGATCTGATGTCATTCTGGCTTCCTTGGGTACCTACCTGCAGTCATGTATACACACACACACACACACACACACAGAGAGAGAGAGAGAGAGAGAGAGAGAGAGAGAGAGAGAGAGAGAGAGAGAAATAGTTGAAAAAGCCCACTTCAGAACATAACGTGGTCTTAGGCTTTCTGGGAGTGATACAAACGTTCTGGAATTAGAGAGTAGTCATATTTGCATAACCCTAAGGATATATATTTTAAAATATATATTTTAGAAAGTCAACTTGTGTCAGGCATAGTAGGGCATGCCTTTAATCCAAACATTGGGGAGGCAGAGGCAGGCAGGTCTCTGAGTTTGAGGCCATTCTGGTCTCTATACTGAGACTCCATTTCATAAAGAAAAGAAAAGGCTATCTCAGAACTCACTGTGAAGGAGAGGGCTCTTTAAAGAGATACACCCTACTGAGCAGAACCTGCAGCTGTTTTCCCTGTCCTGCTGGCAGAGCCCAGAAGTTCTCCATGACTGACCGCCACTGCCAGACTCAGGCTTCCGAGCCACAGGTTTTCCTCGTTCAATTCAACAGACAACCCAGGCCACAGGGCGGCTCCAACCGCTTTGCCCCAAGGATATTTCTCGACAACACTGCCTGGTTTTCCAGAAACGTGCTTTGGAAGTACACTGCTGGCTGTGTTTTATGCGTTCTGAGCAGTGTTTATGACGCTGTGCTAGGCGGGGACCCTGAAGGGCACGGCTTCAGAAGGTTGAAGTGAAATAACAAGCTGATACCTGAAAATGTGCTGTCAAGCAGCCGAGACACCAGCTGCTTGCCTAGCTCTGGTCAGTGTTTGAGCACCCTAGAGAAAACCACACAGTTGGAGCCCCCACGGTGGCCCCAACTGTGGCCGCGAGATCGTGAACGTGGACGCTGGCCTCTCTAACCCTCCATCTCCTCATCTACAAGCTAGGCAAGGTTGTCATTGTCGCGAACTACAGCTTTGGGGGCTGAGATAAGAAGAGGAGTCTGAAGTGAAAGCTCTTAGAAAAGGATGGAAGCTTATAGAAGGCTGGGTACTCCCTGGGCTCTTGCTTGTCTCCTGTCCTTGGGAAAGAAGGAAGGGAGGGAGAGGAGGAGGAAGAAGAAGAAGGAAGGAGGTGTTTGCCACACCTTATCTCCCTGAGTACTGGCTATAGTATCATCAACCCGTTCAGGCGTCCCATTCTCAAGCCCAACACTGACCAAAGAACAGGGGTCTAGAGACACTCTAGGGCGATTTGATTTCATGACAGAACTAGCCAGCCAGGCTACCACAACCTGCCAGTTCTTGAAGCTTGAAGCAAGGTAAACCCAAACACAGGGTCCTCACAAGACCTCAAAGAACCACAAGAGGTGTGTGTGTGTGTGTGTGTGTTTAAAACGGGGAGACCCAGGGACGACAAGATGGCTCAGTGTGTGGAGGGCTTGCAGTGCAAGCATGAGGACCTGAGTTCAGATCCCCAGCACCCACATAAAAAGCCCCAGACCCAGCTGCACACATCTGTAAAGCTGGGCCCAGATACACATGCCTGCAAAGCTGGGCCCAGATGCACACATCTGCAAAGCCGGGCCTAGATGCACACATCTGCAAAGCCGGGCCCAGATGCACACATCTGCAAAGCCAGGCCCAGCTGCACACACTCATAGTTCTGGTGCCAAAGGCATTTGTCTTAGGGTTTCTGCTGCTGTGACAAAACACCATGACCAAAGCAGGTTGGGGAGGAAAGGGTTTATTTGGCTTACACTTCCAGATCACCAGTCATCACTGATGGAAGTCAGGACAGGAACTAAAGCAAGGCAGGAACCCAAAGACAGGAGCTGCTGCAGAAGCCATGGAGGAGTGTTGCTTGCCAGCTTGCTCCCCGTGGATTACCTGCTTCCTCACCATCCACAATGGGCTGGACCCTTCGTCAGTGATCTCCAAGACAATGCCCTACAGACTTGCCCACAGTCCTAGCTTATAGAGGCATTTTCCTATTTGTTGTTTGAGACAGGATTTTTCTATGTACCCTTGACTGTCCTGGATCTCACTCTATAGACCAGGCTGGCCTCAAATTCATAGAGATCGACCTGCCTCTGCCTGTGATTAAAGGTGTGTACTACCAGCGCCTGGCAGGAAGCATTTTCTTAATTGAGGGTCCCTCCTGTCAGATGAGTTTAGTTTGTGTCAAACTGAGATAAAACAGCCAGTACAACTGACTCCTTGTCAGCTTGACACACAAACACATCACTGCTAAGCCACGACCTTCCTCTTCTTGTTCTTCTCCAAGATCACACATTAATATAAACATTACAGTATAAAAATTCCAAATTTTAAAAGTTCCACATTCTTTAAAAACTCAAGCACTGCTCACAACCATATATAACACACCGGATACCTTCTTCAAGCATGTCGTCATACATGTAGACAGAGCACCGTATCCATAATAAATAAATCAATCTTTTTAAAACTTCAGTGTGGTGATTTGAAAGAAAATGGCCACCAAAGGGAGTGGCACTACTAGGAGGTGTGGCCTTGTTGGAGTGGGCGTGGTCTTATTGGAGGAAGTGTGTCACTTTGGTGGCGGGCTTTGAGGTCTCATGTAAGCTCAAGCCACACCCAGTGTTTCAGTTTACTTCCTGTTGCCGTTGGATCAAGATGTAAGGATTCCCAGCTTCAGTACCATGTCTGCCTGCATGCTGACTTGCTTCTTGCCATGGCAACAATGGAATAAACTATAAGTGAGCCACCCCAATTATATGTTTTCCTTTATAAGAGTTTGCCACGGTCATGGTGTCTTTTTACAGCAAAAGAAATCCTAACTAAAACATTTAGTCTCTCTCAAATAGACAGTCTCTTTTAAAATCCAAAGTCCTTTAAACCTCAAAGTCTCTCAACTCAACTGAGGGCTTCTGTAAAATCAAAAATAAATTAATTACTTTCTCACTTCAAGAGGGAAGAACCAGGGCATGGTTACAATCTGAACAAAACTGAGAAAAACCAAACGCCAACAGTGTAAATAACTCAAAGCCCGATGTCTGGGATTCACTCGCCATCTTCTGGGCTTCTCCAGGGGTTTGGGTTCTCTGCCTCCATCCTCTGTAGCACACATATGGACTGTCTTCCATGCTCAGGCGGACTCCAGTCCACCGCTGCTGCTGTTCTCGGTGGTCTCTCCATGGTGCTGGCATCTCCAAAATGCAGGGGTCTCTGCTGCAGCTGAGCTGCATTTTTACACCAACAGCCTCTCCTGAGCTCTTTTCAGGGGATCCCAACCCCACCACATAGTGCCAAAACCTCAGCTGCTCGCCATGACCCCTTCACTCCTTTAAAACCAGTACCACCCAGGTGACTGTGGACCACAGGTTCTGTGTGCTGACCCTGAGGAAACACTTCCCAGATTTCACCTCCGTGATGCTGGCCTCTTCCTAATCACTGCTGCTTTCTTAGCTCAGCTGACCAGCATCATCGTCCCAGTAATGCAAAGGTTTCACACCAGTGACCCTGCTCTCTCGTTATTCACGGTTGATTCTTCAGCTCTAACTGATCAGAACCACAGATTCTCTACTCAAAATAGCAAATAACTCTGACAGTCTTTAAACTGACTCTCAAACTTCACTTTGGAACATCAAAAGCCAGGCCTCCACCTCCATCTTCTGCTCTGCTTTCAACGTTCTTACCTTCCAAGTTCCTACAAAACAGCCCACTGGGCTCTCAACACTCAGTGACTTTTCTAACCCAAAGTTTTCCACAATCCTCCCCAAAACAAGGTCACATCTGTCCCGCAACAACCCACTATCCTAACACCAACTTCCGTCTTAGAGTTACTATTGCTCTGATGAAACACCATGACCAAAGAAACCGGGGGAGGAAAGGGTTTATTTGGCTGACACTTCCACAGCACTGTTCATTGGACGCAGTCAGGGTAGGAACTTACACAGGGCAGGAACCTGTGGGAAGGAGCTGACACAGAGGCCATAGAGGGGAGCTGCTTACTGGCTTGATCCTCTTTGGCTTGTTCAGCCTGCTTTCTTACGGAACCCAGGACCACTGGCCCAGGGATGGCACCACCCACAATGGCTGCACCTTTGCCATCAATCACTAATTAAGAAAATGCTCTACATGATTGCCTGCAGCCCGATCTTACGGAGGGATTTTGTCAGCTGAGGCTCACTCCTCTCGGATGACTTCAGCTTGTGTCAGATTGACATGAAACTGTCTAGCACAGTACTGAACCTGAGAAAGTGGATATCCGGAGTCCAGCACTAGAATGGCCAGCGTTGCACCCATGGAGAGACCTTAACACTAAATAAAATGAATGACAAACTGTAAAGGCTTAACAAAAGCCAGGAGTGGATGATGCAGCCATGTGCATTTCCTTTCTTTGCCCCTTCTTAGGGTGTTCCTGAGGGGAAACTCTTAACATCTACTGAGATCTTAAAGCAGAATCAAAGCAACGTGAGATTCATGCTCAAAACCCAGGGGACACAGAGAAGCTGAGAGAAAGCCACTGCTCAGGGGCTGTCACCCTCAGCAGCCTATAGCCTTTTAGGACTTATTTAACTGTGTGTGTGTGTGTGTGTGTGTGCGTGCGTGCGTGCCTGCCTGCCTGCCTGCCTGCCTGCCTGTGGACATGCTCTCGTATACATAACCTAAAGAGGCTGGAAGAGGATGCCAGATCCCACGGGACTGGAACTGCCCCACGTGGGTCCTGGGACTCAGTTATTCCCCACTAGTAACAAGCTTCTTCACTAGCAACCACTTCTTCGGACCTCTTCTGATCTGCTGAGTGATGCACATAAACACCTAATTATCTTTTTAAATCATCAGAGAGCTGAGCGGTGGTGGCGCACGCCTTTATTCCCAGCACTCAGGAGGCAGAGGGCAGGAAGATCTCTGTGAGTTCAAGACCAACCTGGTCTATAGAGTGAGTTCCAGGACAGGCTCCAAAGCTACAGAGAAACCCTGTCTTGAAAAAAAAAATCATATTACATGCTGAGTATTTTAATCCTGCTATATTTTTGGTTAGCAATGGATTATGAATATTTTCTCAAATCAAAATGGCAGTAAAGTATTTCATCCTAGATAAACCAAGATTCATCTAACCCCTGTCCAGTTCTTCGATATTCAAACTTAATACTGAATTTACAAATGGAGCCTGTGGAGTTGATCCCAATCCATCTGCCTTGGGTAGACAGCTGTCATGTTCCAAGTTCCACGGTGTATTTCCAACCAGAAGGCCAGACCAACCGATGCCTACCATGAAAGATTACTTCCAGAGTGTTCTCAAGAAATCTTCAGGGTTGGAACACAAGTAAGAAAAACACGCAGGCTTCAAGAACAACAGTGAATTCATTCCAAGGTGAGCACTGGGGCCACAAATCATGAGGGGCGGGACGGCTGGTTCTCCTGCCAGTGCCACAAGTGGACCCGTTTGATTCAGGGCTGGGAGATGCTACAGACTTCATTGCTGATGAACAACCTCTTTGAGAATGGCGTGGTGATGATCTGCCAGCTGGGATGATTTAATATTCTCGTTTTTTTTTTTTCTTTCATGCTTCGATAGGTTGCCAAGATATGACAGGAGTTGCTGTCTGTTTGGGACTCAGGTGTGGGAAGAAGTCCTCCAAATTTAAAGATATATTCAGGAAAACTCAGAGCTTGTAAAATTAGGTGGGGTTCATTTTGATGGTAGTCTATTGTCTATTCAATCTCTCTCTCTCTCTCTCTCTCTCTCTCTCTCTCTCTCTCACCAGGTTGGCCTCGACCTTGCAGAGATCCACCTGTCTCTGTCTCCTGAGTGCTGGGGTTAAAGGCAAGCACCATCACTGCCCAGTTTATATAGTATCTGTTAATGGCAGGATAAAGGAAAGCTGTTGGGGGGGGGGTGTTTAATGTACATGTGGGCACATGCTCTGTGTGTGCAGGTGTATATGTATGTATAGATGGTGGACATAGGTCAATGGTAGGTATCCTCTGTTGCTCTCTGTATTTTGAGACAGGACCCCGCACTGAAACTGGGGTTCACCCCATGCAAGCCTTGCTGGTCAGTGAGCTCCAGAGATCCACCTGTCTCTGCCTCCACAGTTCTTAGATTAACTATATGGGCGTGATGGCTAACACTCACGTCGCACAGGGGACCTGAAATTGGGTCTTCCTTCTGCCAAGGCAGCTGTGCCTGCCTCTTAGCACAAGGAAGGGTGATTTTGAAAACTGAAACGGATTCAGAAGAATTCAGTGACAGCTTCCTGAAGGCACGCAGGTCTTTGCTGCCTGTCTGTTCCCTGGAATCCGTCATGGTCTCCTAAAGCACAGTGAAGGTTCTGCGAATTCATGCCAAAGCAAAGGGAAGAGGTATTGAGTCGGAGTGGGGCGCTCCTCTATCCCCCCTTTCCAACCACAGAGGGCCCAAATTCCTCTATTTCTTGTAGAGTTGCTCTTGGGTTCCGAAAACTACCCACTGAGAGCCCTATCATGGCTGAAACTCTCTAACTAGACAGAGCTTTTACCCAGTCTTACAATTTCGTCCTCAAATAAAACCCCACAGAAGCTGGTAGCCCAGTCTTGTTCTGGGAGGTGCGCCGTGGAGTGCCAGGCACCATCTTCCCCACTTCTGTCACTCTAACTCATTCCCTGCAGAAACTGGGGTGGCCTTTAAACTCTGGCGTAAGCTAAAAGCCCCCTGTGTTCTCCCTTCTTCTATCTGGGTTGTTCCGAGCCTCTGGCCTCCACGGTTTCAGTGACCACGGCACTCACTATATCTTCTCAATTAATCACGGCCTCTCGCTCCAGCCTCATTCCCCAGACATGGAAACTGTCTGCAGAGGACACCTGCTTCTGACCCACGAGGCTGTGGCCCTCCCCACAAGCAGGTCCCGTCCCAAATGGGAGCTGTGCCCAACTCCCAGGGGCACTTGGCCCTCTCCTCCTAGTTCTGAGCTATACAGCCCAGTGAAGAGGAAAGAACACACTGACATTGCATCTTAAATGGTCCTTGTCTGTGTTCCTCTCTCTACAGGAAAACAGCAGATAGAAAACCCACCATGCGAGAGGTGAGAGGAACTCGGGGCGCTCCCCGTGCCTTCCAGGCTGATAGGATATCTCCAGTCTCACAGAAGGAACCTGAGGCACAAAAGCCTAGGTCACTCCAGCAAGAACAACCAGTAGTGACCAGACTCCAGGGGCAGGTCTCCTCAGGCCTCTCAGTCCATTAGAAAGGCACGGTGCTAGGAAGTTCACGTCCGGGCTCTCCATTTACGATCAGCGTTGTGATTCAAACAGGTGTGTCTCGGAATGTTCTGCTCCGTACCTTCGCAAAGGTTTAGCGCTTCCTCTGACCTAGCCCCACCCCACCTCCCACCCCAACAAAGGACTATGCGCCTGCCCAGTGAAGCAAGACTTGGGTTGCTATGGGAAGTCTGAAAGCCAAGGACGGGGATAAAGATGGTTTCTAGGGTGTTCCATGCCAGGCTTCAGCTAGGGGAGGCGAAGACTGTCACTGAAGCTATCTGGATGGTTCGTCCTCACTATGATCTGATTTTCACTGGCGAATGTGAGCTGGACACAGCAGTTTGGACGCAGAAAGCTCTAGAAACTGTTTGCAACATAAGGAGATGGCTCCCCCTAGTGTCGGCAGCGTCTTGCAGGAACCTGAGACCAGGCTCCTCACGGTGACCTTGAGAACAGAGCTGGTGGCAGCTTCAAGGTGGACAAGACCCCTCCCCCCCTCCCCCAGATTCCCCCCCCCCCCCCGCGCACGCTAAAAGGTGCGCTAAAGGCCTGAGCCACAGGGTGGTGAAACTCAGGATTTTCCCTCGGTCCCTTTCCAGATCTATGTATGCTGGTGGAGTAGCTATTGCAGGTCTTTAATCCCAGCATCCAAGGCAGAGGTAGAGGCAAGTGGATCTCTGGGTTTGAGGTCAGCCTGGTCTGTATAGAGTGTTCCAGGCCAGACAGGACTATACAGAAAGAAAGAAAAAAAGAAAGAAAGAAAGAAAGAAAGAAAGAAAGAAAGAAAGAAAGAAAAGCCGGGCGGTGGTGGTGCACGCCTTTAATCCTAGCACCCCGGAGGCAGAGGCAGGTAGATCTCTGTGAGTTCGAGGCCAGTCTGGTCTACAGAGTGAGTTCCAGGACAGTCAAGGATACACAGAGAAACGCTACAGAAACAACAAAGTCTACCCCTTGTGTACACAAGTGTGCCTATGAGCGGATATGCCCGTGTCAGTGTGCAGGCGCCAGCAGAGTCCAGAAGAGGACGTCAGATGCCCAGAGCTGGCGTGACAGGCATTTAACACCACCTGGGCTCTGAGACCTGAACGGGTGTCCTCTGCGAGAGCACAAAGTGTTAACTGCTGAGCTGAGTCTCCAGTCCCACCACCAAACTCTTAGGAAATGATTTATTGCCCCTTTCCTCCGAGCACGTGTACCCGGTCTCATAAAGAGTTTCAGTGTATGTGGCGGTAGTACCTTCTCTTTGCTGATCAATGCCTGATCAGTTCCCAACATACAGTCCCTGTAGCCAGCAAGATTTGTGTACAATGCCAGGGTTATTTGTTCATTCTGAGGCCTTAAAAAGAAAGGGGTCATGTGTGAAAGATCTGCCCAGCGCAGGCCACCAGGGTGTCCTCAAGTTGCACATGGCTCTGGGCTGCAGTAAAGACCTTATGCAGAGTTCTCTTTGAGACAGGGTTTCCCTGTGTAGCTTTGGAACCTGTCCTAGTACTCGCTTGCAGCCCAGGCTGGTCTCAAACACAAGAGATCCGCCTGCCTCTGTCTCCTGAGTGCTGGGATTGAAGGCGTGTGCCACCTCTGCCCACGTACACACGGTTCTTAAATAAAACAAAGAGAACATCAGAGAAGAACTTACTCCCACAGGAATCCACAGACAAGGTAAACACTCCTGAGTCGTGTTGGTACAAGAAGAGGACTGGAGAAACCTTCTTTGTTCTTTCCCTAGATACCACACCTGCAATGGGATCTACAGACAGATCTCCAGGCCAGGGAATTTGTGTGAAACCAGTGTAGGAAAGGACCTTGAGTGTCCACCTCCTCCACCCTTAGGACACTCGACTTGAAGTCATTGCCATGTGTGTCAGAGTGAAGCGTGATTAGGAACCAGAGCATGCGTGTCTCCTCATGAAGAGCCGGGCAGTTAGCTAGTTGACGATGGAGCGCATCGTCCAGTTTTGTTTTATCCTGGTCATGGTAAGTACCACATGATCGTTGTAAAAAATTAGGTTTGCAAATGTTCAAGGTGTTTAAGCTAGATCTCTCTTGTATCCTAAGGTAATTTTTGTAATTTTGTTTTACTTATTTAGATTTTTTTTTAATCTTGCTGTATAGCCTGATTGGACTAGAGCTTCCTATATAGAACAGGTTGGACTTGAATTTACAATCATCTGCCTGCCTCTGTCCCCTGAGTGCTGGGATTATAGGGGCACACCACTATGCCTAGCTTGAAAACCTCGTTTTAATGGCCACATAACATACCATTCCAAAAAGTCACTCCCATATGTTGTAGAATATTATTTTAACTGGACAAAGATGCGCTACATTCATTTATACTGCATTTGTTTAATTATGTAAAGATGTTTCACCTTGCCTGCCTAACACACCTGATTGGTCTAATAAAAAGCTGAACTACCAATAGCTAGCAGGAGAGGGGTAGGCAGGACTGATGCACAGAGAGAATAAATAGGAAGAGAAATCTAGGCAAGAAGAAGA
>NC_022010.1:72294458-72297240 GCF_000317375.1 Microtus ochrogaster
GAGGAGGAGGAAGAGGAGGAGGAAGAGGAGGAGGAAGAGGAGGAGGGAGAAAGAGAGGGACAGGCCTGGGGCCAGAAGCCAGAGTCACCAGACAGACAGACATGACAAGCAGTGAAAGTAAGATATACAGAAGGAAAGAAAGGTAAAAAGGCCCAAGGCAAAACACAGATGAAGAGAAACTGGTTAAGTTATAAGAGTTATCAAGAAACCTATGGCCGAGCATGCAAAACTAATAAGAAGTCTCCATGTCGGGATTGCTGGTTGGTGGCCCAAAAGAAAAAGCCTGCTACATCCATGTGCTTGGATGTTTTCCCTTATTCTGTGTTTAAGTGCGTGCGGTGAAGAATTAGGACATTCGCCTTCATCTGGGTTTCTGGTAATGAACTTGAGAAATTGTTCCTAAAAGTCTGGCCTTTTCATCTGGGTTTTCTGAATAGCAGAATTTCAAAATAGTTCTTTCTGGATTAAAGAGCAAGTCACTTAATTTAAAGACAAATGCAGGGGCTGGTGAGATGGCTCAGACAGTAAAGGCTCTCGCCTTGGAAGCCTGATGAAGGCAGAAGAGAATGAATTGCACAAAGTTGTCCTTTGACATTTGCTGCCACCCTGTGGCAAGGGCATCACACACACACAAACAATAACAATAAATAAAACACAGACGTTACTGTTGAAGGGCTCGTGGAGCCAAGCTGCTGTTTTCTGTGTCTGTGCTTTGTGCAGAAGACAAAATAGTGATCAATGTTTGTCTTGAATTGGAAGCCAACATGAAACAAGACAGATAAGGCGTCTCAAATGTCTGGCCTTCACTCCCACTGTGGCCCTGCCCTTGGCCGAGTCTGGTCATTCTATTGGCCTTGACTGTGTGTGATGTAACTAATTCTTTTAATAATCTAAGTCTGCTTTGCCACCCACAAAATAGTGACATACCAAGCCCACTTACACCTGCGAGACACCCTGAGGGGACTCGACATGCTAGCAAACCTTGACATTCAATCAACCTTAAACTACCATTTGGAGTTCTGACAGGAGCTAGAGTGGAATGAACAATACAAAATAAGTAGAAGGTATCTTCTTGCTATAGAGCCAACAATGGTATATTTAAAAAATTCAGTGCAGTAGACAGTCTAGAACTTCCCAAGTGCATTAGAGCTCAGAACTTTTGCTTTCTATTTCACCTACTGATACCCAAATTACATTGTAAAGTCGAATGTGCCTGTACTTCAGGAAATACAGGGTTATAGTTTGTTTTACATAGTGTAAGCATGTCTCCTAGTTTGATTTTTTTTTCTGTAATAAGACGCCAAACAAGCCGGATGGTGATGGTCCTTTGAGTTTGAGGTCAGCCTGGTCTACAGAGGGAGTTCTGGGACAGTCAGAGCCACACACACACACACACACACACACACACACACACACACCAGGAAACAAAAACAACATGGGGGAAAGAAAGGGTTTGTTTCAGCTCTCATTTCATCTTACGAGTTCATCACAGAGAAGTCGACAACAGTCACTCCAGGCAGAACGTGAGGCAGTCACCAATACACCGCTTACTGGCTTGCTTCCCATGGCTTGGTGGCCTGCTTTCTTATACAATCCATACTGGGTGGTGTAACGGCGTAAACAAATGCAGACAGATTGTAAAAATATATACAGCTTTAATGGAGAAATAGACTTACAGAACCACCGTTCCTGTGGAGACCAGGAAAGCAGAAGCAAGCGCTGTGAGCACGCTCACCAGATTTATAGGTAAACATTAGCCCGAGGCGAACACTGCCCCCAGTGGGCTGGGCCCTCCCACCTCTCACATCAATCATTAATCCAGAAAATGATCCACAGACTTGCCTACTGGCCAGTTTGAGAGAGGCAGTTTCTCAGCTGAGGCCCCTTCTTCCCAGGTGTCTCCAGTTTGTGTCAAGCTAGCCAGCACAGCCTGTTAAGGCAAGCAGGCTGATCTTTCTATACCTTGCTGCAGCTTGGGATATAAAACAGCTGTCTACACATGGGAGGTTTAATAAGATGTGCTCAGTGGTGAATACGCTTTTCATTAAACTGATTTAAAAATAACCTCTAAAATTAATTTGGAGCAATGCGATGTAGGAGGTTCTTCTGTCTCTGTGTTGCTTTCATTGGTTGAATAAAAAAATTGCTTTGGCCTTTTGATAGGGCAGAACTTAGGCGGAGAAGACAGAACTGAATTCTGGGAGGAAGAAGGCAGTGTGGCAGACACCATGAAGCTCCTGCCTGACACTGACGCTGGTTAGAATCTTTCCCAGTAAGACAAGAGCTCATGGTGATACACAGATTGGTGGAAATGGGTTAGATCAGGATGTGAGAGATGGCCAAGAAGACGCTAGATATAATGGGCCAGGCAGTAATTTAATTAATACAATTTCTGTGTGGTTATTTCGGGGGTTAAGCAAGCCGGGAAGTGGGATGCAGCCCACCGCTCCTCATACAACAGCGGTGGAATAAATCAAAAGTATTCACACCCTGCTAGCGAGAATGTAAACCAGGGAAAGTGGCTTCGCTTTTGTGCCCATCGGCTCGTGTGCATTCGTCAGCTGTGCAATTCTGAAATTCTACTCTGTAAATTGTCCAAAATATGAAGAAAAAAAATTATGTCTAAAGATACCTGGAAGATGTAGAATTTTTAAGTGTATTAGTATTAAATACTAATACAAAACATTAGTATTCAGGCATCTGCCCTGGCCTACCCTTGGGGTCCTGACAGGATACGTCCTCAGCTGCAGCCACTAAGAGCTGTGCCCATTTGCTACATTCC
>NC_022010.1:72297340-72316184 GCF_000317375.1 Microtus ochrogaster
GTACAACTTTATATATGGTAAGGAGTTGGGGGATGGGCACAGGGGTCTGAGCTCTTGCCACGTGGTTCACGTTGGTCACGTAGCCAGGAGGTTACCTTCGGTCAGGTCACTGTAGGCCAAGAAGTCACGAGTTGACACACCTAGTTCCCTAGATAGTTTGGAACGTGGGGTAGATTCTGCTAACAGATAGCTCTCCATCAGCCAATTTGGGTGTGGGGTAGGCTCTGTCAATAGAACGATTCCTAACACAATTATGGGTGTGGGGTTCTCTGTAGACTCCCCAGGGTGATGGTTACTGCAATGATTTTAGGAGGAAATTGGCTCCCAACACTCGAACTCACAGAGATCCGCCTGCCTCTGCCTCCCGAGTGCTGGGATTAAAGGCGTTCGCCACCACCGCCTGACTGCTACATTCCCTTTTTAAAGGTAAGTCTTGCCCGCCTCCCTTTCTCTCGGCCTCTTCTGGAGCTCCTGTCCCCAGAAGTGGACCTCCCCTCCCCCCTTTTAATTTCCCCCAATTAAAAAAAAAAAACCTCTCCACCTGAGCTCTGTCGCATGGCGTCTTTCTCTCGTGTGCTGCTTTTTAAAATTTCAATACAAAATAAGTATAAACCATGTGAATTATGCTGAAAAGCCATACAACCCTTAAGTTATAGAATAAATACGGATTATTCTGCAGCTGTGGACACATCTCTAAAATATGTCATCACTTAGAAATTTGAGCAAAATGTGTTCATGAAGCTGGAGAGATGGCCCAGTGGTTAAGAGCACTGCTCCTGCAGAGGGCCCGTATTCAGTTCCCAGCACCCACAGGCAGTTCACAACCACCTCTATCTTCAGTTCCGAGGAACCCAACATCGTTTTCTGGTCTCTCAGGCAATAGACACACACATACATGGCACATAAACACACATGCAGGCAAATACTCATACGCCTAAAATAACTTTATAAAGCTGTATTCACAGCTCATATAATTCTGTATCCATTTTTCCCTCACATTGAGGGGAAAGGCAAGATACTATGTTATATATGGATTGTGACTAAAAACCACAAACAAAAAACAAAGAACTCTGTCAACTGTGTACTCAGCATATGTGTTAACATAAATAAATGTTAATTTTCCCAAGAGTGTAAGGCAGGTACTGCACTACTATAATAATTTTATAGTTAGGAAAATGGAGGCACAGAGAAATTGTGTGATTAACCAAGCTCACAAAACTATTAAGATTCAAGCCTGGGCAATCTGCAACCTAAAGATATTTTGGTAAGCATTTCACCACGATGTTGGCAGCAGAGGCCTCTGGGTGGTAGAAAAGAAGGGAATGATTTCTCCTACTTACCGCCATTTAAAAAAAAAAAGAAGTAATGAAGAAAATATTATACCCTAAAAGGGGCAAATCAACTAAATGTATTCCTATACTAAATCTGAGCAGAAAGCGTTTTCTTAATTCCTGTGTTAGAACCAGGAAACCTGTTTTTGGATGAGACTGTTGACTGTCTTTGCTGTAGAAGAGAAAATTAAGGGCATTGAAAACGTGTCGGTTGTAAGAACGCAGAGAAACCGGCTAAGGCTCATGCTGACTTTTAACTTTCTACGTCATCTTTGATTAAAACCTGATTCTAGTTCTGATCCATTCTTTCCTGCTCTGAAGAGCACACACCGCCGAAATCTAGCAGGTCCAGGCTCTAGTAAGACGAGAAAGGAGGAGGGGGAAGAGAAAACTGTATCAGGCCGAGGAAGCCTCGTCTCAAGCCTGTGACCCTGGGAGGGTCGCTTGTGCTTTTTGTATTGATTTGTTTATCACCAAAGCACGTGAATCATTGGCACCAAAGCACGCTTTGGCAGACTACGGTTCTAGACAAGGCAAAGGTATTGACGATGAATGTGCAAAGAATCTAAATGTAAACCTTAAACTAAAGGGAACCCATCCACTCTACACTAAGACCCGCTCAGCCAGTAATATAAGATTTAATTTTCAGATCTCGTTCGGGTTCAAGAGCCCAGCCGCACCACTGCGCCTATGGACTACAACTCCCAGCATGCAAGAGGTCTCTACCCATGTACCCTGGAACCCGATGAGCACATTTCCCAGAAAGCCGAGCGGTTACGCTGGCGCGCGCGTGCACTCTGTCCCCTCTGAGCTCCGTCCCCGACTTGGGTTTGACCTACACCCGCCCGGAGAAAGATGGCGGCGCCAGCAGCGGCCGGGTTCTCCCGGCAGGTAGGCGAAGCTGGCGGGAGGTCCCACCCGGGGTGGCCGGTCCCCGGTTCCCAGCGCCGCGTGCGAGGCCGTGGCTGAGGGGTCAGCTCGCCCACGAGAGCCGTGGGCCCGCGACTGGGCACAGCGTGGGGCGGATGGGGCTTCGGCCCCGCGGGTTGTGGGCGCGGGGTTGCGCTGTCTTGACCTTGACATCCGGGGTCACCGCGCGGAGGAGCAGCCCGCCAGGGTCTGGGAGACGGAGGAACCTGGAATTGGTTGGGAAAAACACGCCCCTGGATCAGCTGCCGTGATGCTTTTCGTTTGCAACACCGTAGTTTTTAACTCAGCCAGTTCTAATCTATGCATTCCAGAGCTGGAAGCATAATGACCTGTTGTGCCCTTGCGAAGTGCTTCCTAAGCTGTCGATTCCAGGCTTTTCCCGTGACAGACAGTGTCATCTCTTAAGACCCGAAGCCTGCCATATCAAGTATACTTGGTCTTGGGTAGCGTTTCAGTTCCTAAGCAAGTATATTTGCTTGAATCGTGACTGAAATCCTCCTACTCTCGTTAAAAGGTGACATATCTATAAATATTCCACTTTCATATAAAATTCTTATCGAAGGTGATAGATGTCATTTTTGGAAAGTTAAATTTTGGGAAGTTAGCATTTTCTCTCTCAGCCATCCAGCAGGGAAGGTGGTAGGGAGGCCGTTTCCAAAGCAATTGGGATGGTTCAATAGGGAATTTATTCGTAGATAAAGAGCAGTTCCCATTTATATGGCCTGTGTGATAAGAGAATTGATGCAACGAATCGCTTAGATTATTTTAACATACTGCTAAGTAATGCAGAAATCCTTCCCGTAACCCTGTTTTATCTCTGTGTTCTAAAGGTACGGAGCTTCAGCACGTCTGTGGTCAGGCCCTTTGCCAAGCTCGTGAGGGTATGTTGACCTCCGTTCTCTTGTGGTGGGAGTTAAACAGAAATTCAGAGGTGTGTAGTTACTAACCTTTTCTCTGCAAGATTCGCAGTTTCCAAATGAGTTGGGGGAGGGGGTCAGCCCATCCCTAGCCTTTAATGTTTTAAGAATTATGGGTAAAGGCTCCTGGTGGCAAGCCTGAGAATCTGAGATCAATCCCTGGAAGCCATATGGGGGAAGGAAGGGCCCTGCAAATTGTCTTCTGCCCTCGGTTTTCCACATCTGTGTACACGCACACACACAAACAGGGTGTATGGGTAAACTAATTTTAAATTGTTTTTTCCTAGTAGTCCTTCATAGACAAGCTAGCCTTTTGTTTTCTTTCTATGAAGGAAATATTTCTAACTAAAGAAAATAAAGTGCCCAGGTTCTTCTTTTTTCCCCCCTCGAGACAGGGTTTCTCTTGTAACCGCCCTGGCTGTCCTGGAACTCACTCTGTTGACCAGGCTGGCCTGGAACTCACAGAGATTGGAGTGCTGGGAGTAAAGCCGTGCACCACCCGGCTGTTGCCCAGATCCTTAGAGTTGTTACAGGAGTTGATACTGTGTCGCAATTCCAGGTTACTTCCTGACACTCTGCACTCTTTTTCTCCAAACAAAATCAATACTGATGGGTCCACTCTGTTGGCTCTACCAGGCACCTGTAGTCTCACCCTTGCAAAGGTCTGCCAGCCCCTTTCTCTTTAACCCAGAAGTCTGATTGATGCGGACAACTCCAACTTGGTTACCCAATACAGAGTGAAGTATGGGTGAATGTACATGGATTATTTTCTAGTTTATGTGTGAAGGGTCCATTCAGCTTTCTTAGCTTCCAGGTCTAGAGATATTCTGGGTTGTCATATGCTCTCTGGCGCCCAGGCCAGTCAACTGTACGTAAACTCACCTTGGGAACTAGCAGAACAGAATGCAGTAGGAACTTACAGAAACACATTCCACCCGTCTCAACAGAAGCAAATTCCGTGAGACCTCTGAATAGAGGCATTTTATTCATCCTGAGAGCATCCTCAAACACCGTAACAGTGATGGGGAGTGTGCACTTGGCCGGTTCTCATACACTGGTCCGGCTTCGCCTGTCTTCAGAGCTGTGAGCTGTTAGTCCCTGAACCCTTCCATGCCTAGAGCTGCCTTGTACTGAGTTCAAGCCAGGGAGAGCTCAGACAGTTGCAGGTAGGTAGAGCCAGAAGAGACTCGGGACAGAGGAAGTGAGATGTCGCTCATGTGTGAGTCCTCATTTAGGACTGCTCCTTGGTGAAGTGCTTAACTGCTGTGGTAGTGGGAACTGTGGTCTCTAAGTCATAATACAACAGTAATTGTCCTCCTGGCTGAACTCTTCCCCCCTTCCCTCTTTTCCTTCCCAGCCCCCCGTGCAGCTTTATGGCATCGAAGGTCGCTATGCCACCGCCCTTTATTCTGCTGCTTCCAAACAGAATAAGCTGGACCAAGTGGAAAAGGAGTTGCTACGGATGGGGGTGAGTAGCTGTCCTGGTGGTGCCTGTTCCTGACCTGTAAAAAGAGCCACTGGAAACTACAAGACATGTTTAAGAACACTTGGCCGTGTTAAAAGATCAAGGTTATGTTAATGTCTTTTGAATTTATTTTCACATTACTGAAATTACATTTCTTCATGACAGTTTCTTCGGGAACTTCCTAGATTTAAAAAAATAATTCTGGGCTGGAGAGATGGCTCAGTGGTTAAGAGCATTGCCTGCTCTTCCAAAGGTCCTGAGTTCAATTCCCGGCAACCACATGGTGGCTCACAACCATCTGTAATGAGGTCTGGTGCCCTCTTCTGGCCTGCAGACATACACACAGACAGAATATTGTATACATAATAAATAAATATAAAAAAATTTAATTACCTTTCCTTATTTTGGGAATTGAGGACTGTTGGGCATGTACGGTGCAAATATAGAGGTTGGAGTCCCATCCTCTACCCTGCGAGTTCTGGGGAGCAAACTCAGGTCAGCAGCTTGGCAGCCAGTGTTCTGCCCACTGGGCCATCCTGCCCTTCCAGGGAATTTGTAATTATTCCCAAGAAGTGAAAGAAGAATGGCTGAGCAGAGGCTGCTGGGTAATGAGACAGAACTGATAGGCCCAAGACTGCCCAGGAAAAAAAAAAAATCTCTCTTTGCATTTTCCTTTGAAAGGTAAAGAAAGGGAAATCACCTTTGAATAGCAGAAACCAAGTGTCTGCTCTCACTCCACGGCCAGTGTGGTCACCCCAGGGGAAGGGTGGTTTTTCCAGTTAGATGTTTTAAGATCCCTTAGAGAAAGCAGTCCGGCCTTCCCGGGCTAGCACAGTGTCCTGTGTAGTAGGACCACTGCACGGGCTGCTCATCTCATTCACTCAGCTTAAACTTTACTCTGTTTATAAAACAAATTTAGCTGTCCTCCCTCCTTGTCTGCACTTGTCTGACACTGAGGCACTTGGCTGGGCCTGGCTTCCTGCCAGAGACCCTGTGGACAGGCATTGACTGGAGCAGACAGGCCCTGTTCTGGTCATCACTGTATATGGTGGTCAGTTAAGCTCTCTTTGAGCCAAGCAATCATGAAGGTGATGATTTTGGTGGTGAACATTAGCTTGGTATATGGGCAGATAAGATGTCTCCTTGGGTAAGGACACTTACCACCAAGCATGGCATTTGAGTTCACTTTCTGAGACCCACGTGGTGTATGGTGGAAGGAGAGAACCAACTCTGGCCAAGTTGTTGTTGGACCTGCATGCATTCACCATGCCATAGTCTCTCCCCTCCTCCCTCTCTCTTTCTCTATGTGTGTATGTGTCTGTCTGTCTGTCTCTCTCTATGTGTGTATGTGTCTGTCTGTCTCTCTCTCTCTCTATGTGTGTGTATGTGTCTGTCTGTCTGTCTCTGTGTATGTGTCTGTCTATCTCTATGTGTCTGTCTCTCTCTTTCTCTATGTGTGTATGTGTCTGTCTGTCTCTCTCTGTGTATGTGTCTGTCTAACTCTATGTGTCTGTCTCTCTCTGTGTATGTGTCTGTCTATCTCTATGTGTCTGTCTCTCTCTTTCTCTATGTGTGTATGTGTCTGTCTCTCTCTCATGTTTCTCATTACTTAGATTTGCTTTTATACAACCCAGAAGTCAGTCCTAGAGAAGAAGGTAGACAGTTATCTGAGGTGCTACAAGTGAGGTTTTGAGGGGCTGGGGGCAGGGGTGGGATGGTAAGAGATGTCACCTTAGATGTCTGCTGGGTGTTACTAGCAGAAACATGAGAAGGTGGGTAGCCCAGGCTCCGGGGCCATATCTGTAAAGGCCTTTTCTGTGTGGCTACTCAGGTGGAAATCCTAGCGTGAAAATCAGCACTGCTTGGCAATGGACTGAATTCCAGCCAGGAGCCAGTGGGGTGCTGGGGAGCAGCTGGCAGGCGGGCAGAGGTGTAACTGGGAGGTGCCTGCCGAGGAAGAGCCATTGTGGGTCCTTGAACTCTGGTCTGATGGTGAGGTCAGCGGGTGCTGAAGCTGCAGGTGGTTACTAAGTTGGTGTTTGTGCTTTAGCAAAATGGGGATAAAATGGATTTGCAACGTGGTTGTGGTTCTTGTTCTCTTCCTTTCAGTCCAGAATCTCATAGTTAGGTTTGTCTGGGGACTCAGGGAGCTGGGGGAATGTGTGCTGAGGAAAACGGGCTTACGGTGTCACATGCGGTGGGATATATGGTGAGACTGTGGCTGCTTAATTTTGTATGGTTTCTTAAAATACGTGTAAGGAACCTCATAAGGTATTTCTGGAGTTCTTTAAAGTATATCTTTAACCCCATGTAAAGTCATGAACAAAATGTGTGCCGACTGACTTGTGTGTGTGCTTACAGCAACTCCTGAAGGACCCCAAGGTGTCTCTTGCAGTTCTGAACCCCTACGTCAAGCGCTCCATCAAAGCGAAAAGCCTGGCTAGTATCACAGCCAAGGAAAAGTTTTCTCCGCTGACAGCCAACCTCATGAGTGAGTGTGGCCACGTTCCCAGTTGGGTTTTCTTAGATAATTGTTTTAACTGTGCAAGGGTTGGGGTTAGGGTTAAGAGGGGGAAGTGACCAGAGAGAGAAAAAAAGTTGGTGCCCCAGGAAGTCAAAAGATCCCCTGAAACTGGAGTTGTGGGTGGTCATGAGCCAACATATGGGAACTGAGCCTGGGTTTGCTGCAGGAGCACCTCCCGTGCTGAGTCACTGAGTCGTCCCTCCAGCCCCCATTCGCAGTCTGATTGTGGTGTCCCCAGCTACAAATTGGCTTTGCTCTGAATGTGACTCACTGAGTTCCTGTCACTTCCGCAGATGTGCTTGCTGAGAACGGACGGCTAAGCAATACCCAGGCAGTCATCTCTGCCTTTTCCACCATAATGAGTGTCCACCGTGGAGAAGTGCCATGCACGGTGACCACAGCATCTGTAAGTGATGCAACTTGTCACTAGTGAGATTCCTGTGAGCCTCCACCTGGAAGCCAGCAGTTAGTCATGGGGATCCTGGCTGCATTTAAAGGACATCGAAGCGTTTTATGAAATAGCTGTTTAGGTCCTGTTATAGCCTGGACTCTTAAATGCAATGTTAAGTTCTAGAATAAGACTGTTTAACCTGTGGCCTGCTGCCAGCAGGGCAGTAACTACCACCATTTATTGGTGCTGCCATCTGCTGGGGACCTTGTCATCTTTACTATCCTAAGATTGTCCTTATTTTATAGGCAAGAAGGTGAGGCTTAGGTGGGCTCAGGATCACTCGGGCCTCTTTTCTCAGAAGTCTGCACTCTGTGTACATTATATTCCCTTCCTACGAGTATTTGTATTTTTTTTCCCTCTCTCTAACTGTGGTCCTGCTGTTGTGCTCTGTTTAAAGGGTGGTCATTCTTTTTTAGCCTTTAGATGACGCTGTTCTCTCCGAGTTAAAGACCGTGCTGAAGAGCTTCCTGGGTCAAGGACAGATATTGAAACTGGAGGTTAAGGTGGGTTTGGTCCCTTCATTGTCTGACTCGGCCATGGCTGTGGGCAGTGTTGGTGCCGACGCTGAGCTGAAGCTGAGTCCTGATCCCAGCATAGTTCCCATTGTGTTGTGGGTGGTCTGCCTGTTTTAGCGAGCCTCCTCAGGGTTTTGGTTGTTTTTTAATCTGCGCACCTGATGAGCGAATCCTGTGTTTTCACATTTGCAACCTGTTTTATTTCCTAGACTGATCCGTCAATCATGGGTGGCATGATTGTCCGAATTGGGGAGAAATACGTTGACATGTCTGCGAAGACCAAGATTCAGAAGCTCAGCCAGGCCATGCGGGAAATGCTCTGAAGGCTGTTGCCTGTGCGAGCGCTCATCCTTGGAGCAACAATAAACCACTTCCTAAACAGAGGGTGCTGCTTCTTGTCCTTTAAGGGATTTGCAGTGCAAGGTCTTCATCCTCCTGTGGGCGGGCTCCTCTAGTCTTGAGTTTAGAATGCCCTTGGGCTGGACTGTGTGTTATTCTTAGGGATTCCTTGATTAAATTAACATTTTATCTACATATATAGCCTACCAAAATCTCACGTCTTTGAGGGGTGGCTGAAGGAGGCTTCTCTACTGAAAGGTTTTCTTGATCCTGACATAAAACTCCTGACCGTAGTCAGAAGGTGAAAAAGCTTAGGTGGGCTCAGGGTCTGAACTGTCAAGGGCACTTTGTGCCCCTCATATGAAATCTAGCAATATTGTGATAGAGTAGAATAGGTATCTCTCATTTTACACGTGAGATTTGTTCAGGGTAACATGGCTGAACCACAGAGTCTGGTTTGCAATCCCCATCTCATGATTGTTCCCCTTGTGACAGATGGCACACTGACCACAGCTGGAGCCAGCCAGTCAGGCTAACACGCAAGTCCCCATTGCCCCTGAGATGCTCCCAGTCCACCTGCAGCTCCCAGAGCTCGCCTCTGAGGCTGCTGGAGCAGCTGGAGCTCTTGGGGTCACCAGTAGGCCCTTCTGGGCCATGCCCAAGAGCGGTTGCCTCACAGACAGCTGAAGGGCCTTACCCCAGGGCTAAGTCTTAGCAAAGGGGAAGAGAGGAAGTGGGATGTGTCCAGGTACCCTTCACTGCCAGCAGCCTGGCAGTCCGCAGGTGGTTTCTTCAGACTAGATACAGATGAGGTAGTGGAGTCCAGAGCAGCCAGGCAAGGGGCTCCTACCACAAGGGAGAAACAAACCCCTGTTGCTGAGCACTGCTAGGTTCGCCTTTCCTGTTGAGCATGGTTCTCTACCTTCCCAAGATTCACTGCCTGCCTTCGGCTTGCCGCTGAGGACCGGGATAGCCTCGCATGCTTACTACAAGGCTCAGACAGCAGCACTGATGCAAATTACCCCACAAATACCAGAGATGACCCCAAAGCCTTGCCCACGATAATCTTGTGCTATGAAGTACAATATCCTGGAGCTGAGTTGAGGCTGGCCATGGGTCCAAGGCAGCAATGTGCCCCTCAAGTGCTGAGATTAAGGCGTGTGCCACCTCGCCCAGCTTGCCCTTCCTAACACCTTCAAACAGAACAGCCTAGTGTGGCGTGTCGCATAATCCCAACCCTCATGGCTGAGGCAGGAAGATAGGGATTTTGAGGTCAGCCTGGGATACATATCAAAACCTTACCTCAAAAAGCAAAAGCCTGATCCAGCACTTGGTAGGCAGAGGCAGGCAGATCTGAGTTCAAGGCCAGCCTGATCTACAGAGTGAGTTCCAGAACAGCCAGGGCCACACAGAGAAATCCTGTCTCGAGGAAACAAAGCAAGCAGAACAAAATAGCAAAACAGCTGGAACAGTGGCTCAGTGTTTAAAAGCACATACTGGTCTTCGAGAAGTCCTGAATTCTGATGCAACACACAGGCAGCTCACAAACACCTGTAACTCAGGGAGATCCAACACCTGTGGCCAGTGCAGGCAGAGTGCTCTTGTGTACGTGCCTGCCCCCCACCATATAATTAAAGATAAAAAGGTTTAAGTTTTGTGTGTGTGTGTGTGTGTGTGTGTGTGTGTGTAGCATTTTGGGTCTTAGAACAAATTAGGGTAAATGGAGATATAGCTAAACAACTCTCAAAACCACACTGGAAGACAAGCTGATGAGGAAAAGCAAACAAATGGGAAGGTTTCTTTGAGCTGTGCAATTGAACAGCCCTTTGCATGGGTATGATATGTGTTAACTATTAAGTAGGGTACATGTAACATCCTACTTTGGGTGCATAGAAGACAGCACATGAAGGGCACCACAAGTTCACACTGAAGCCAACTGTGCATGGGGTGTGAGACAGGAGGATCGGGAGTTAAGGCCAGCCACAGGTAGCTATGTGTGACCCTGTCCAAAAAGAAAAGCCCACTCGTGTAAGAGTCTCCAGGGAGTTTTACTGGGCTTGCTAGGTTTCCTTGGCGCCCCTAACTGTTCTCAGCATTTCTCATGCTGTCCTTAGGAATACTCAACACAAGGAGTCTGTCTCAGAGCTGACTGTCTGAGGACACAGGAGAGTTGGAAAGGTAGGGATTGCCATATGTTTTTATTTTATTTTTACATCATTTTTCTTGTACAACTACAACCTTACTCTGGGAAATGGCCACAGGGAGAGACTCGTTTTCAGGGTGTCCTGTGTGTTGGCAAAGAAGTGGAGGAAGAAAAAGCTCAGAATAATCTGAGGTAGTGAGGTTGGCTGTTCTTGTTTTATTCGTGAGCTTAGGTGATTTGGACCATACAGGCCAAAGTGACCAAGAATGAGATGCAGGGCCTGGCGATTCCTACTGATGTTGCCACTGTACAATGAAAGTCAATCCCTATTGCTGGAAAACTGAGCTGGTAAAACAACATTTCATGTGTAATAAGGTGCCAAAGGGTGTACAGACATGGAAAAAAAAACAGACTAAAAAACCTTTTAAACAAATGGAAAAGAAGCTTTATGAGCCTGCTTCAGCGGGCCTTGTGCAGATATAGAAGTCTAACTTATAACAATGTCTAATAATCTTTAGAACTCTATTAGTGTTATAAAGCGGACACTATAATCCTTTCATGAAAATACTGTTACTTAGCAACAAGTACACATTACAATGAATTGGACATCCATGGGGGAGTGGCTTAGTTCCGCCACTGCCGGCTGTGAAGAAGCTGCAGGCTACCAGCTCTGTGGCCCACTACAGAGATCACAAATGCTAACCGACCAATGCCGTGGGGAAGGGCCCGGCGTTCTCTCGTCTGGCTGGTGTATCCTCACACCTGTGGTCACCCCAGCCCAGCGCTCATCATTCCAGGAGAGAAGAAGCAGGGTCTATGCAGACAGAGAAGCCAGAGTTTGTGCAGTTCTGCACGCTGGCCTGACATGCCTTCCCGGGCTACATCTGAACAAGCTAAGTGGCCCCGTCTTTGAGACTAGACACAGCAGTCATTTTCAGCCTTAGCAGAGTCCAGGAAGCATCCTGCAGTAAAGCTGCCCGCACCTCTGCAGGCAGGACATGGCTTGACTCCA
This sequence comes from Microtus ochrogaster, assembly GCF_000317375.1. Lineage (NCBI taxonomy): Eukaryota > Metazoa > Chordata > Mammalia > Rodentia > Cricetidae > Microtus > Microtus ochrogaster. The sequence continues at coordinate 72,308,968 of NC_022010.1, forward strand.
GCGTGCGCCAGAGCAGGGTTATTAAGACAGAGCTGGCAGCATTAAGAGGCACACAGCTTACTGAAAGAAGCGCTGGCCCAACACACCCTCGTGCTTGTCCTTTTCATCAGTGGACCCTGGACTTCTGCAGTGATCAGCGGTCACCCGTGTCACCAGAAACTGGCTCTTAATCGAGAGGCATTTCCGATCAGGTGGCAAGGCTGGACTCAGAGTCACCACTAACTAAAGTCATTTGTAGATGCTCTCTTGGGGAGCGGGGGCCAGGGGAAGAGGTTAGACACAGTTTCACCAGCCTCCCTGGGTCACCTGAAGAAATATTCCAGCGGTGCTCAGAAACAGCCTGAACTTCTGGTATTTTTCTGGAAAGGGTGTAGAGTAGGGGAGGCAGGCCTCTTCCCTCAGCCTGGGCCTTCAGGAAGTTGCATGGGTACCTGTTTCCCCTGCCTACAAACAGCTGAGCCTGGAAAACCCAGGCTCGGCCTCCCCTCACCCTAACCCCATCAGCTTCTCAATGGTGGGAGAAGCTGAAGCCGGGGTGCGGCCTCCCTGAATGCTCCTGAGTTCTCTGACCAGGCCACATGGTCCGTGGCAGCAGTCTGTTGGAAGACGGGCTGTGTGTCTCACTCCAGAATATGACATCTGTAGGAGGCAACCTGTAGTGTAACAAGATCTCGCCCCAGGCCATGGCTACATGGTCCCTCCCATTCTGTCATGCCTCCACCCACTTCACTAACACCATGTCCCCTGCAAGGCAGAAGGAAAAAAATAAATCACACTTTTGAATTCCTAAACATTCAACTTGGATTTGTCTTTTAATAAAATTTAGTTGGGTTGAACCCAAGAGATCCAATCAGGCATTGCTACTCCTGGAGTATGGTTTTAATTTCTTCTAGAGTTTATGCACTTAAATTAGGTTCCTAAAATACTCTCATGTACATACAGAAAAATAATCTCTCAATGAGAAATCACATTTTACAATAACAAGTTAAATATTCAGACTAGAGAATCTGGTAAGTTTACGCAACATTGGGCAGCATAGCCTCTTACATACGGTATATACATATAATCGTCATTCCCCAAACACATACAGCAGAGATTTCATGACGAACCACACACGGAGCACGGTCGATTCACATTATGCAGTGGATTGCTGTCTTTGTCTTGGTTGGAAACTGCATTCGATGCAGAAACCTAGGAGCTGGGAGCTTGTTAGACACAGGTCATTGGGTGGAGGTTTCTCGCCTCTGTACAGGTGTGTATGCGCCCCATCGGTGTGTGTGAGGGTACAACATTGAAGAGCTAAGACAGCACAACACAGGTGTATGGCAGCTCACTCCCCTGTACCAGGAGCCGGCACAGGGGCAAGGACTCGGGCTCCAGCTTGGGCTGTGTGGACCAGATCTGAGGCTGACCTCTCAGTTCCAAGATACTTGGGCCATTAACAAATGCTCCTTTAAATGCACGTCTAACCATTGAGACCTTTGGAGAATGCTCAGCAAGTGATGGTTTGAGAATGTTGATTGACGAAGTGTGTTCTAAAACAGCCTTTAAAATGGCTGCTAATGCCGTAGTGGCCAGGTGCCTCCACGGAGCGTGGCCCACGGAAACCCTCTGCTTTCCTCTAAGGTGACTTAAGTCCATGACGGGCACACCTTCTGTCTCTTTCTCTTCCTCGGTTTTTGTGGTTTTAGTTTTGAGATAGGGTCTCATGAAGCCTAGCCGGCCTTGAACTCCTCTACAGCTGAGGTTGGCCCTAAATTCCTGATCCTCCTGTCTCCATCTCTGGAGCTAGAATGACAGGAAGGGAATCAGGAGACTCGAGGATTATTGCTCTGCGTGTGTAGACTTGGGACTACATCTGAAGGCCAACAGAGCCTCCGAGTGTTTGGAGCACCCAGGACAAGGAAAGCGATATACCAGAGCAACACACACAGTGAGCGGCGAGGGGCAACTCCACACCCACTGCTCTTCCTGGAGCCCTGGTCTTCGAGAACTCAGGGGCTAACACACAGCTTTCTCCTTCTCTAACATCACCCACGTGTCACTCACAAGTCACAGGGGGATCTAGCGTGTGAGGGCCCTGCCTCTCAGAAGCAAAATCTCAGACCCTTGGCCTCTAGGGCAGAGAGGCTCCTGGCTCAAACCTCTCCTCCTCTCCAGAGAGTGGTATCTTGAGGGACAAACATCCAGTCACTGGGGGCAGGGACCCTGAGGCCTTCTAGGATCTTCCCCATGACGGTAGTTCCGGGACAGGGAGAGCAGCCTCTGGTACCTGACTGGTGGCTAAGGGAAAGGATTTATTTCAAGGCAGAGAATTCACTCTAGAAGGCTCAAAGCCACTTGCTATCTGGTGACACAGCCCGGACTGGGACCTGAGAAAGCATCGAGCATCCGTTGACAACTCCCTGTCCATTCGGGGGCACTTGTGGTTGTGAGCCGGGGTTCTGCGCGCTCTAATTATCCCAGACCGTCTGTACTTTCAAGAGATAAAAGAACCGCATGTTGAAAAATAGATCACTTTCTGAGCTTACATGAGGCCCTAGCTTTGATCCTTAGCACTGCAAAGAAGATAAAAGAAAAAAAAGGAAGGGAGCCGAGAGGAGGAGAGACGGCATTACTACCCCAGCTCTACACAGCCTGCCAGGGAGGTCTTTCCAAAGGAAAGAGACACAGAGAGGCCCTTCTACATTTACAGTGGAGTCAAGGCAGATCCAGGGTGTTGGGCATAGACAACTGCATGTCCCACACTCAGCAGGACCCAGACAGCCCAGGTCTCTGCTGTCACTACTGAAATCCCCAGTCATTTAGGACAGGGAAGTCACACTTTTTAATTTTGCACCTGGCCCACACTGGTCGCGTGGAGAAGCGTGCTCGACGCATTACCTGTCTCCGTCAGCAGGACAGACAGCCATCCCCAATGCCTGGCACACAGCCATACACACTCACTCACAGACACACACCATGCGGCCATCTCACCAATGTTTGCCACTTAGAATATCGGAAGCTGAAATTTTAAGTGTCTTTAGGTAGACACTCTGCTATCCAACTGACTTCTAGAAGTCCTGTGGGGACAGAGCCTCCTTCAGGCAGCCAGCCCTTTTCTGTGGCGAACCGAATAGCAAAGTTCTCCTCGGAAGTAGACACAGAAAAGGTAAGGAAGTCAAGGAGGTACCTCTGGCAAGTCCCAGCCCCACTGTGCCCAGAAGCTTTGGGTTCAAGCCAACTTTCAACACTCATCGCTGGACTGGGAGCGCTCACTCACCACCAGGTTCTAGCCCTTTGCCCTTCGCTCAGTCACTCAGGAGCAATGCTGTAAGGTGGCAGCAGGGGGAGCCAGCACCCCGGGGCCTGCCATAGAACCTTCTAGGAGCGGCAGGACCCTGAAGAGACTGTAAAGGGAAGTTAGCTTCTGCAATGCGAGCCACCCCACTGACGTTGGCTCCTATATTTCTGGGGTCCCCACTCTGTTTTCACCAAGAACAGGAGGAAATTAGATATCCGAGTTTGAGACGAGAACCGCAAAAGAGTATCGCTGGAGAGGCAGAAAACCACAGGACGGTAGTCTCGCGAATGGTGAGTAGAAGACGGTTCTAGAAGGAAAGGGGCATCACCACGGCACAAAAAGGAGCCTTGGCCCCTGATCAGCTCTCCAGAAATCCCAGAGGGACGGTGGGTATTTTGAAAGCTGAGAGAATGAGCCCACTTCTGAAAGCAGCTCTCCTCGGTGGCCCTTGAACACTAAGAGATACCCACCACTGTGCTGAAAGCAAGCATCCAGGCTGGCCCAGAACACGGAACAGAATCCTATTAAAATATAAAAGCCCTGACAGAGCAAAGGGGCAAGTTACCCTGCGACTGACAACCACACATGGTACTGGAAGAATTATATGCCAAAACAGAAATTATTAGCTCCTCTTAAGGAAGGACCCAGTTAGGTCTATGTAGAACTGAAATAGTTATTTGGAGGTGAGCACTAACGCTTCTATGCGTGTGTGCGTGCATGCCTGCGCATGCGTGTGTGTGCGTATGCGCTTTATGTGAGTTCAGGAGCTCTTGCACACAGACCCCAGGTCCCAGCACTGTCTTCCCCCATAGCTCTGCACCTTATCCCTTCATACAGGCTTTCTCACTATAACTCACCAGCCAGCCCCTCTAGGGAGCACAGTCAAGGATCCTCTTGTCCCAACCTCCCCAGCACTGGGAGACCGGTACATATTGCTGCATCTGGCATTTGTTACGTGGGTGCAGGGGATCAAACTCAGGTCCTCAGGTTTGCACGGCAAGCGCTTTACTGACGGAGCCATCTCCCCAGTCACGGAACGGGAATTTTATGTTATTAAAATGACTTAAAATTAGATTTACATGTTGACTTGAAAGCCAAAAAGTTGACTTCTCTGACTCCTCAGCCCCCTGGGCGTACCTTGGACAGGAAGGGGGACCTTGAAGAAACAACACATTTTTAGCATTGCCAACTGCATTAGTGCTCCTGATTGTAGACTGGGCAGTGCGCTGGGATCTGAGTTTTAATGTCCTCAAGTTAGAGAACCTGAGATCACGGCCGACTTTCTCATGGGTGGTGTTTTCCATGCTTCTCACCGACAGAACCTTTCCTGGCTCTTACAGAGATGAAGTTATTCCATCATAGTTGATCCTGGGAACCTACAAACAGGGACCTCATGCGGTGCCTTGGGAGGAAGTGGCCCGGAACTCGCAACTGCTTTCCAGGTATCCGGGAGCAGGACAGATGAATCCCTTGGCAACCAGCCAGCGGCTTATTCCAAGTCAGAGCTACCAGGAAGTATTTATTGTTTCCTTGACTAGCCCATCATGGGGCAACGTTCATAAATAGGGGTCATTCAAAATAGAATACGGTGGGTGCCCAAGAGCTCACGGGAACTTGCCGCTCAGAAGGCGACTACACCATAGGTATCAGCAGCCTCTGTGACGAGAAGAGAGGGCTAAATCACATCTTCAGAAATATGACTGCCTGGCATGTGGGGGTGGCAGGGGTCGTGAGTCTCCTCTCCAAAGATGTGGTCCTTTAACTCCTAAAAGGAGCGCGTGGCAGTGGGTGAGCCATTAACCTCCAAGCAGCTCTCAGCTGGCGCCCTAGCCTGAGAAGCCAAAGTGCTTGAAGAGCTAGAGGAAGCCCGCTCCAAGATCTCTCTTGACTGCCTGTCCCTCTCTTCCTCCTCCTCCTCCTCCCTCCTTCCTTTATCCCTCCTCCCTCCTTCTTTCCCTCTTCCCTTTTTCCTTCTGCTTTCCAGCGTTACCTTGACCTTGCATCCCTGGCCCCCTGCCGGGAGGGACCCTAGGCAGGTAGGTAATTAATGTAGTTGGAAAAAGTCAAGCACTGGCCCTCCTTAAAGGGAACAATGCACAAAAGGTGTAGGGGCCACAGGTTGGCAACTTCAGTACCCACACCGGGACGCCTTGCTGTTGCTACTAGTCCAGCAAGGTCAGAGCTCTCTTAAGGAAATGGCCACCACTCACACAAACCAACTTCTGCCCTGACGTCTGTCCCAGAACAGGAGCCTAACCAGTACAGCGTCCCCAGATATGTCATCGTCAATGTGTCTTTGAGGAGAACGGATGGAAACAAAGAAAAGACACAAGAATTCAGTCCCAGGAGAGAGGAGGCAGAAGCAGGGACACCAGGTCTACAGCAGGCCTGAACCCCGGAAGGAAAGGCAGAGTGAAAGATTCTAACACACTTTCGACCCCTTTTAGGACTCAAAACAGGCCGAGCGGCTAGACCACAAATCCTTAGTGTGCAGACTGACTCTCTTTGTCTCTTCATTGTGGTCTCAGCCAGCTCAAGTACTTCAGCTTTCAAACAAAGCCAGAGAGACCTCGTCCATTTGCCCTGGATTTCAGACTCATGAGATTCTGGACCACCCCCCCCCCCAAAATTCAGGTTGGCACCAGGTCAAGATAACAAGCTCAGGTCATGGTGGCGCACACCTTTAATTCCAGCACTCGGGAGGCAGACTCAGGCGGGTCTCTGGGAGTTTAAGGTTCACCTTGTCTACAGAGTGAGTTCCAGGACAGCCGGGGTTAGCCAGAGATATCCTGTCTTGAAAAACAAGCAAACAAACAGAAAGGTAAGAAGCAGGGCTCGTGATCCACTGATCTGATTGCTCTTGGGATGTTTGTTTCCAGAGCCGGTCAGTTCGCCCAGGGGAAATCAAGTCCCCTTACATACCGAAGTCATACTTTTGTTTATAAAAATGAAGACAGCTGAGCACAGTGGTACACACTTGTAATTTCAACACATAGGAGGCTAAGGCAGGAGGATCCTAAATTCAAGGCCAGCTTGGGCTATGCAGTGAGGTCCTGTCTCAAAACAAGGAAGAAAAAAATGCCCATTTCCCATTAGAGATCTTCCAGAAGAATGGTTTTTTTTGTTTGTTTGTTTGTTTGTTTGTTGTCCAAGGACAGGAACATATTATAAAAACAGTTGATGACGGCATCCTCCCCCAGTTTCTCTGGCATTCCTGGTGACTACAGTCTAGAAAGATCTCTCTTGTTCGGCCAGGGCAGACCTAGACCTGAACAAATCACATATGTCTCCAAACTCTTGTGGACACAGCAAATCTGGTCCCAAGAGATAAAGCTCTCTGTCCACCTGCTAGGGGGACAAAGTATCAATCCCGCCTCAGAGGTCAGAAATGACCCCTTGGGACAAGTGGTTCGTGAAGAAAGCCCAGCTTAGGAGCTTTGGTCTCAATGCTCTCAGGAGAGTCCTCAGGGTCAGAGCATAGCCACCTTCCAGGAGAGCCCCTACCTGAGGGAAAGGAGGGCAGAGTGTGGGCGGTACTGGCAGTGTGGCTCACAGAAGGAGAATGCCTCAGAGGGAGGGGTGATTGAAGGGCTAGTAGCATCAGGATGCCAGGAGACATAGCCTGGGCAAGCACTACGTACAGCTGGGATTCAGATCCCTTGTTGGTGAGGACATGGCATTTGTATGAAATGTAGCCTGGCTGTTCTAAGAGGGAGATGTGAAGAAGCAGAGAATCAAGGGTCTGTGCCTCCGTCACCCTCGGATCGCAGCAGGACTTCCCTGCAGGACTCTGGAGTCATAGCTGGGTCTGAGGGCCAGCCCAGCTCACCCAGAAGCACTCACTCATGACAAATGACAGTAGCAGATGCAAGGACACTAATCCGGATTTGTCAAGCCCAGGATCACCCCCAAGGACGCCCAGCAGAGTCACTGG
>NC_022010.1:72316439-72324211 GCF_000317375.1 Microtus ochrogaster
GGACATTCAACACTAACCTGAAAATAAAGTTGACGAAGGGAAACGGGGCTAAGGGACAGAAGGGAGGGTCAACAGAATGGTGGCTCAACCCTGGCCATTTGCACACTGAACACTTGTTTTTCACACTATGGGAACATGTCCTTCATCACTACACCGATGAGTTATGGATCCATTTACACGTTTCATTTAAAAAAGTTTCTTGATAACATAAAAAGCACAAACGTGAAGCGCTTTGAGTGTTTTCTGCTGGGAAGTGGTAAGCCAATACATGCCTGAAGCTAACTAAATCTAGCTTGTGTTCGGCTAGCAGCTGCTAACTGAAGAGTTTATTGGTGTGTTTAAAAATAAAATAGGTATGTCTGTTGTTCTTGATACAAAAGTCAACACTATCTCCAATAAATAAATAGTAAGTGTTTCTCGGAAGTATGAAATGTAAACCTTGTTGTCCTTTCCCACATACATTGTTTTGAAAAATCACGTGACACACATACATTGACGGGGCCTGTGGGCGTGAGGTCACACGAAGCACTCAGTTTTCAGCAGAGTAGTTATTCTGGCATGGGCACACTATCACTTACAAGAAACTTCTAGAACAATCCTGAGGACCTACCACAGAAAAGACCCCCACCTAGCCCAGGAGAGCCTGCGGCCAGAATCCAGAGACATGCAAAGAACACTCATGACCACAGACTGGGCCATGAGAATGCGACCATGGGAACAAAACTCTGCCCACACTTTCCATCAGCAAAGTACGTCATTATCTACTTAACCAACCTATCTCTTAGCATTTAAGGAAAAGAAAACCTGAAGAACTCAGACTAAAAACTTGGTCTATACACCCTGACTCTGGCAAAAAGCACATGTGTTCTATTATTAAAAAACTGGTGTGTGCCCGAGAAAGCTCAGGGGAGAGTTTCCCGTCTTCCTACCTCATGTGCAGGGCCCACGTGTTCCCAGGGTCTTTCCCCCTCCCCACACCAAGTAATGGATTTTCTTAGCATCTCCCAACATCTCCCAGTTCCATCTTGAATCCTTTCTGTTTCAAACTTCATCCATGTGAGGCATGACCTCCTGGGGTGAGTCACTCAACAGTCGGATCCAGTACACCCATACACAGAATCAGCTCAGGCGGCTCACCAGACAGAACTTCTCACCAAACATCACAGGGTCTCCAAGGCCAAGAATAGCGGAAACCAGGACTCAATAATGTCATCGAGCCTTCCAAGTGCCCCACAGCCGATCATGCTCATCAGGGCAGAACTTCGTAGGTAAGGAACGTCCATGTCATCAAGGCTTCCCAGGGACCCGGAGTGGATCTAACTCATCAGGACAGAACTTCATAGATGAGCTTCCAGAACCATTCATTTTCCAAGCGCATCTTGAACCATCCTATAGTGCACCAGTGCGTTTTCGCTGATAGACACTAATCGGGGTCTGAACAGCTCTAACGCACACTCGAGAATCTTCCAGTAGCAGCTTTCCAGGGAGCCAAGCCGGTGCCTGCCTCAGGAGCCATTATACTGAGCATTCGATCCCGGGCCCTGTTTCCCAGTGGAGGCTGGACTCCAAAGCAGCAACAATTCCGTCATAACCGGACCAAACACACCACACACGGAGCTTCATAGGTCAGGGAGTCTGCAAAGGGGCTGCTAGAGGTGAGAAATAGGAGGCCTAATCAAGTTCTCCAAAATACAGCCCCTGCGTTTATAAATCTACTCTGTAGTAGCCAGACCCACGCCTCCAGCCCGGGGAAGAATCCAGGCTCCCAAGGGAACCTAGTTGTAGGTTGTGGATTTCCAAGACTTTAGAAGCCATGATAGGACCTATAGGGAGGACAAAGAGAATTTGGATTCATAAAATGGGACATGGTTTGAAGGGCAGGATTGTCGAGAATTACTCCTAGTAGCCTTGAGGGACTTTTGTCTTTGCTGTCCCCGTTGCCCCGTGGCTGATCAGCAGACAGCGTGTGGGGCCTTGAGAAGGAAGTCCTTTATGATCATCCCGGGACTGCTATGGTTCATCAAACAACTGCAGGTCAAGGCGGACCACAATCTCTCCCGTCGGGACCTCATGCAGCAGGAGACACTTTGTAACTGGCCCCTTGGAGCCTTGGTCTTTCTTGATGTCAGCCACTCTGATCTCTGTCCGACCCAAAAAGTCTGAAAGGAGAAAAAGCAAAGCATGCTCAGAAAAAGTTCCCTGTTTCCAAGGTGCACGCTCGGCACACTGGGACGGGCCTATGGCACAGCAGGCCCCGCCTCCTCTAGGACCGCTGAGAAGACCAGCACTAGCCTCTCCCATTTACTTCCCCATGGAGTAGCCAATGTGCCATGATAGCTCACTACTAAAAACCCATAAACCAGATAATATATATCCAAGGTGATGGGTATACCAACAACTCTGATTTCTTGTTACTCATCACATACTTTTATTGTAATAATCCACAAATAGAATATATTCTGCATCCACTTTAAAATATATTAATAGAGTCAAGGAGATGAATCACTCAGAAAGAATACCTGCCTTGCAGACACAAGGACATAAATTAGATCCCCAGAGAAAGCCAGTGGTGGGCTGGAGAGATAGATAGCTCAGCAGTTAGGAACACATGCTTCTCTTCCAGAAGACCTGATTTTGGTTCCCAGCACCCACATGGTGGCTCACAAACACTTGTAACTTCAGCTCCATGGGATCCAACACCTCTTCTGGTTCCCATGGGCTCCTGCATGCGTGTGGTGCACATAAACTCACATAGGCAAACACACATACACTGTTTCCAAAGCTGTGCCAGGAGCTAGAGGCGTAACTCGGTAGAGTGCTTATCTGGTATGCGTTAGGCCTGGGATTGAGTTGCCAGCGTCGTATAAACTGGCTTGATGTGGTTTCGTGTGGCCAGCCTGGGCTATATGAAACCCTATCTTTACAAAAAAGCCACCTATGGTGGCACAAACTTGTAACCCCAATACCAAGAAGGTAGAGACAGGATAGAAAGCCAGCTGAGCCAATCCGTGAGCTCCAGGCCGGTAAGACAGTCTATCTCAAAACACAAGGCAGACAGTTCCTTAGTGGTTATACCCAAGTTTTACACACACAAATACACACACACACACACACACACACACACACACACACACACACAGAGAGAGAGAGAGAGAGACAGAGACAGAGACAGAGACAGAGAGAGACAGAGAGACAGAGAGAGAGAAGGGGGGCTCAGTGGTCAAAAGCACTTACTGCTCTTCCAGAGGACCTGAGATTCAGTTGCCAAGTACCCATGTAGAGTACCTTACAACATCCTCTACCTCCAGACCCAAGGGCTATGACACCCTCTTCTGGACTCCACAGGTACCTACACACATGACATACACACATATGCATGACATACATTCACACACACACATACACATAATATATATGTGCTTAATTTTTTTTGTTTTTTTGAAATATGGTCTCTGTGTAGCCCAGGCTGTCCTGGAACGTGCTCTACAGACCAGGCTGGCCTCAGATTCACAGAGCTCCATCCGCCTCTGCCTCCCTACTGCTGGGATTCAGTCCAGTGCTGGCATCAGACCCTCACTCAGCCCATTGCTGGCTCCATTTGTTATCTTCCTGTGATAGTTTCTGGGACTTTGAGCTTTAAACTCACTCTCCAGCTTTGATTTGGCTGAGAGTGTGGCATCCTGGATTCACCGGCCAAAAGTCACCATGGAAAGAGAGCGGATGGAAGGAAGGATGTGCCCAACACCACGGAAGCTTCTTAGGTCTCCTGTGGGATAGCAGCTGATTCTGAGATGCCTGTGTGGGCTAATATTCCTCTTCCACTGGTCAGCCTTATCCCATGTCTTCTACATTTTTCACAGGATCTCCTTATGTAGTCCTGTTGGCTTCCAACTCATAATTCCTGACTCATCCTCCTGAGTGCTGGGATGATAGGCGTGAACCACCAAGTATGGCTATCTCGTTGCTTTGATAAACATTTACTTATCTGTCTTGTGTGTGTGTGTGTGTGTTTGCCCACACGCACGAGCCATAGCATGTGTGAGTCAGAGGACAAATGACAGGAACCCACTATGTCAGCCCTAGGGATCAAAGTCAAGGTTTAGCAGCAAGCACCTTTACTGACAGAGCCTCGATGATAGCCAAGGACGGAAACACAAAGCAAACTCCATCGTGGTCCGTAGGCATGCCCTTCCTCACACTGCTTACGTTGGAAAGCAGACCACTGTCTAGTGAAGCAGCCAGCCCAACAGCGTCCTTCCATGCCCACCCATGGGGCTTCAACAGCTCCTCGCACTAAGCCACCCTGATCTCTCAGGAAATCCCAAGGAGTGCTGGGTAAGGAAACATGTATCCCTGAAAGACGGTGGGGCAGGACCGGGGTACCCTGAGGGCCATTGTCCACTCACCATCGGGTGAGAACTGGTCCCTCTCGAACACAGTGATGCAGAGGACTTCCTGCTCCAGGTCCCTGATGAAGAACTGGCAGTTGGAGTTCCACTTGGGGTTCAGCGTGTCCTGGATCGTCTTGGTGATGTGGCACTGAGAGCCCATGGTCACCTCACAGTACGGGTTGCTCTTTCCTGAAGGGAACAAAAGCCCCTGCCAGGTGGGACACATCTCATTTCCACCCCCCTCGACCTTTGAGATTAACAAGTGGGAAATCTGGAGGACACACATAGTTTGGTATCACATCTAGAGAAACAAATCCATTAGCAGGGCTCAAAGTCAGATGGCTCCTATCTGTGCATATATGTCATGTGTACTGTGTGTCACATGGACTGAGTAAGTCCTCTCAGGTCTCCCTGAAAAGCAGGACAATAGAAAAGAATTTAGAAAAAATATGTGTGTGTGTGTCTCTCTCTATATATGTATATATACATACATTTACATATATACATGCATATATATAACTCTTTGACAAGTGCTAGAGAGACAATGAGTAAGAAATATCATAAATGATGTCAAGATCGTTGGGGAGAACACCCCAATACTCTAGAGTGCTTGAGTGGAATTCATGCCCTTACCATGTGACCGACAGGGCTTCAATTCAATGCCTTCTACAACGTTCACCATCAGCCTTCCAATACCCGTCGCCCGCTGGGAACGGACTAGACCGCAAGGAAACAACACAAAATGTTTTGTTTCGCATTCACTGTGATGCCCTTCTCTCCCCAGCATGCCCACAGTCTGTGCTGTGCGTCTGCCCCCGCTAGAAAGCAGAGTCCCCTCCCTCCTCCCGCTCTTGGCACCTGCCCTTCATCCACCACCCTGTGCCCCATTTTGCTCCCACCACTTTTGCGCATGCACGTGTCCTAGTCCCAGAGACACGGGGATGGACTCGGTGATCCTCCCGCCCCAGTCTCTTGGGCCCTGTGCACATTACCCAGGTACGCCTTCTCGCGCTTCTTTTTCTCCGTCTCTATGTAGAGCTCAGAGGCAGCTTTGATTTTCTGCACCCAGGCAGTCCTTGGACGGGAAAAGACGGAATGTTGCCAACAGATCGATCAGAACAGAACAGGCTTGGGGTCTGCTCAAATTCTGTTTCGGGGACTCTTTTTACTTGGTGTATTTGAATTTAACAACAATGTCTCAGAAAAGAAAGACTGATTCTGTATTTGATGGCGCTAATAATTATCTCTTTCATCAGAAAAGAAGACCTTTATAGTTTAGTCCCAGCTGGTAGTGAACTCACTAAGTTATCAAGGGCGACCTTGAACTCCTCTTTCTGCCTCCACCGTCTGAGTGTTTGGATTGCATGCACACACTTCTGTAACTGGTTTGGGGGGGGGTACTTGGGATAGAACCTGGGGTTTTGTGCACTTGGGCAAGCCAGCATCTATTACCCGAGTCCCAGCCCTGCCCATGAGCTCAAGATCTCCTTCAAGCTCCCAACTCCCATGAAGAAAATTTGATAAATGCTGGAGGAGGGATAGGCATAGGGCTCCTCTTCCTCCCTCACCGCAAAGCATCGCATACTTGGCAAACCCAGGAAGACAGAAGGTCTTTCTTTCAAAATCGCCCAAGAGAAGAACCACGTAGCACACAGAAGAGCAAAGACCACATGGCAGGAGGCACTTTGGAGTGCGGGTTTTCTCGGGTGCCATATGCACAGTAACTTTAGCCAATCTTCTTGCCAGGCAAGAGTGTTCTTGGGAATGTTGTTGGCCTTGTGTCAAGCTCGCCCCTCAGAAAGGGATCTGTTCCATTTGGCTCCAGAACGGTCTAAGACAAGACTGAAGCAAAGTACCCCAACCTAAAGACCCAGATGCCTGCCCGGGGGCTGGGGGCAGGGTTAGTCCCAAATCACTTTTCTATTGGCTTCTACCACCTGGGAAACTTGGGGCGATCTAAGCAGCTCTGGATACCTCAGAGGCTGAGGAACATTTCTAAGACAAAAAGAAAGAAGGAGAAAGCCTCGAGCAAAGCTGGTTTCAGTCCATTTTATTTTGAAATAGATGTCCAACTTTTTTCATAATTCTTCCCTCCACACAGAAGTGACAGAATCGCGGCTGGGGACGCTGGGACACGCTGACAGGTGGCCCCCAGGCGGCACTAGGGAGGGCTCGGGCTTACCTTTCATTTATGCTCTCTGCTCGGAGGGTGTAGACTCGGTCGATATGGGAAATGTGGAAGACGGGCTCGTCCCCAGAAGGATCGGTGGGCAATTTTACTAGGACCTCATTTAAGAAAATAGGCTGCAAAGTAATAATAAAAGGCTCTGAAGAACAAGGCAGGAGCTCTGTGTGTTCACAAGCTCTGTGTGTCTGCAACATGAGCATATATGCATGTGCGTGCCTGCCTATCAATGTCAGTAAGCTACACTGAGCATGCGCATGGGTGTGACCCAGTAGTCAAGTGAAGGCTGTGTGTTCGGTACACAGACTATACCAGAATACAGATTTTATGTTAAAATAATGTATAAGGGTGTTTTGCTTGCATGAATGTCTGCGCACCGAGTACGCAATGCCCACAGAGGCTAGAAGTGGGGAGGGGTCAAGTCACCTGGAACCGGAGTTACAAACGGTTGTGAGCAGCCAAGTGGGTGTTGGGAACTGAACCTGGATCCTCTGTAAGAGCAGCAAGCGTTTCTAACCCCTAAGCCGTCTCTCCAGCCCCATTAGCAGTGACGTGTATATAAAGCTTTGGTCACTTTATAGGTACCTTTGAAATCCCTACAGGTAAGCCCTAACTGGTCCGTTTTCCCTGCTTTGCATCCTAAACTGCCCGCATCTACGGGTCTCTCCCAGGATTTCATACAGAGGCTCTAACAACACTTCACATAATAACATCACTTTCTCCCAAAATAAAGCTAACTGCTGCTCCTGTGAGAACCCTTGAGGAAAGACACCCCGCAGAGACGAAGTTAGAAAAACAAAATCTCCCATGGCGTGCAACACACAACCAGTCCTGCATACACGGGACTTAGCGTTCTGTTCAGAGAAACCGTCCACTCGGAAGGTTTCAAACCACCGTGAGAGTTTGTCTGGCATCTGGGACAGTGTGGAAGGGGCAGTGGATGCTCCGGCTGGCCATGCTGCCTGTTCACTTGTATGAAGTAAGCCATGTCTTTGTCACGTGGGAGGTGGGGATTCCCCACGAATTGTGTGTTACTGGGGACAAAGGTGGGGCATGGACAGTCCTCTACTCTGCCTGTTCCTCCCCTTACTCTCCTCTCACTTTATCCTAGCTCCTCCCCTTGCCCTATCTTAGTTCCTCCCCTTACCCTGTCCTAGCTCCTCCCCTTGCCCTATCTTAGTTCCTCCCCTTACCCT
>NC_022010.1:72324311-72332276 GCF_000317375.1 Microtus ochrogaster
TCCTAGCTCCTCCCCTTGCCCTATCTTAGTTCCTCCCCTTACCCTATCCTAGCTCCTCCCCTTGCCCTATCTTAGTTCCTCCCCTTACCCTTTCCTAGCTCCTCCCCTTGCCCTATCTTAGCCCCTCCCTCACCAATGTTGGTCCCGCCCCTTACTCTGTCCTAGCCCCTCCTCCTGGCCCCTCCCCTTACTCTGTCCTAGCCCCTCCTCCTGGCCCCTCCCCTTACTCTGTCCCGGCCCATCCTTTACTTTTAGCTCCTCCCCTTTGCTTTCTCCAAACCCTTCAGAAGTGGACTTCTTTTAGCCACTCCCTCTACCTGCGACTTAGCTTGAACCTTACCGTTTTGTACATTTTATACTGCAAGTTAGATTTGGGGCTGAAGACTTTGTCGGTGCCGGAAGAGCCTAAGGGCTTTGTGATTTGGGTCAGCAGGAGGAAGTCGTTGAAGAGGAAGCCATAGAGCTCCTTGTTGCTCTTGGCCTTGTAGAGCTTCCCGCTGTGCAGAAACTTGCGAGGCCCCAAGCAGTTGGTCACGGAGTTGAACACCAGTTGCTAGAAGAGGCAAACAGACAGGAAGAAGGAGGGATGAAGGAAGTCACCGCTCTTGTCTTTGTTTCTCTGTCTCAAAGCATGAACGCTGGACCCCAGCAGCGCTGAATCCCACATACAAAAGAAGAAGGGCTCTGAGGAGTTCCGGCAGCAGCTTGCAGAGCCAAGAAAGCAAAGGCTCTGGGGTTTCAGGTACCCGGATTAGTCTTGGTTAAATTCTCGAGGCCTTTCTGCTGGGGCTTCGATCTGCTATCAGGGTGTGGTGGATGTGCCTCTCCCTTCGTTTATTGAGAAGTGGGGCACCAGGAAGAAAACTGGCTCACTAGATCCCCTCTTGGCAATCTGCGCCATGTGGGGTGCTACACTGGATTCGCAATAGCAAGAACCAGCTCCAACAGGAAATCTCCGCAAGGCTCAAAGAATGCCAGGGGCTTCTGGAAAGTGGCCGAACTCATGAAAAAGTTCGTGGGCAAAAGCTACTTTCCCACATTTCCAGACCCCGGGACTAGAGGAGCTGCAAAATTCGGGGGTACCAAGTGACCCCTCAAAGCCCTACACAGCAGTGTGGTGCATGCTGAATCTCACCCCACTTACTAGTTTAGAAACTGTGCAGGGAATGGCTCCCTTCCTCCACTCACAGTTGAGGGGCAACTGGGGATGCTGGCATCTCCCTGGAGGCTGCCATCTCCACATGACCTCATGTGAGACAGACTCTTTTTTTTTTTTTCGAGAAGGGTTTCTCTGAGGCTTTGGAGCCTGTCCTGGAACTAGCTCTGTAGACCAGGCTGGTCTCGAACTCACAGAGATCCGCCTGCCTCTGCCTCCCGAGTGCTGGGATTAAAGCCACCACCGCCCGGCGACAGACTCTTTTTTTAAAAAAAATATTTGTTTATTTATTTATTTATTTATTTATTTACTTATTTATTTATTATGCGTACAATATTCTGTCTGTATGTCTGCAGGCCAGAAGGGGGCACCAGACCTCATTACAGATGGTTGTGAGCCACCATGTGGTTGCTCGGAATTGAACTCAGGACCTTTGGAAGAACAGCCAGTGCTCTTAACCACTGAACCATCTCTCCAGCCCCGAGACAGACTCTTCAACTGCCTTCAAGAGAAAACTCTCCAGATCATGATGGTAACACATTTCTCTGACAAAAATATCTGGGAAGAGGCCATGGAGCTCACAATAATGTCCCCTAAGAGATGTTGGTGGCTACGTGTCCACTTCCCATGTGGGAGGAAAACTGACAGTGATTTGGTGACCAGAGAGAGACCCAGAAGTGACAAGAAGAGTGTGTTCTACTTGACTCTCGGGTCTAAGGATGGAGGACCTCTAAGCTCCCGGCTGAGGCTCTGAGGGAGCCTGGAAGGCTGATGGAGACAGCCCAACAGGAGGTCTCTTGATGGGCAGAAAGGATAGACTGATCCTATCACAAGGCAGATCACAAACTCTCCAGATGGAGGAGCACACTTTCTGTTTTTTAATGTGTATGAGTGCTTTGCCTGAATGCGCATCTGTAAACCACATGCATGCCGGTATCAGTGAAGGTCAGAAGAGGGTGTCCCCTCTGCTGGAATTGGAGTTATAGGTAGCTGGGAGCTACCCTGTGGGTGTTCAAAACTGACCCAAGGGTTCTCTACAAGAGCAGCCAGTGAGTGCTCTCAACTGCTGAAACCCTAGGGGTCCCAATCTTTCTTTCTCTCTCTCAAAATATCCTTGGGATTGAGTTCTAAACAATGGCATGTGAGCAGATAATAAATGGTTCTTTGTGCATATAAATGAGTGAGCCAGCCAACTAAAGATGTCCCTGGGTTCTAAAATGAGAACCCACAGCCATCTCTTCAGCTTCTGCAGGACTGCTGATAAGTTGGTGCACACTTACACTGTGGGATTGGGAGGAGAGGGCGAGGTTGGTCTCCATGCAGTGAGAAACCGCAGGAAAGGAGGGTGAGTGAGACACATTCTCCCTGGGCGTTTTGGGAAATTCTAGCAATCTGTACATATACATGTATATATGAGTGTACATGTATGTGTCTGCACATCCATGTACTCCGATACAGAGAAAACACAAGCAGAAAGAATGAGAGCGAAGGTTACATGACAGGGAGAGCATGAAACTCAGCAAAGATGCGTGTGTGGGTTAGAAATCCAGATGACTCACCAACATAGGCTTTTAAAAAAGAGCAAAATACAAAACACCTTGAAAATGCAAGCTGGTAAAAAAAAATCGAAAAGAAATGAGCAGATTCTCAAAGCAGAACGGAAACAAGATCATTAGAAGACGAGACTTCAAAGGCAGAGTTAGCCCTGAGCGCCCTTTGGACCTGTTGGCACTGAGGCTCCACTGGGTGGCAGGGTGACAGGAGGTGAATCCAAGACTGAGGTGAAGGGCTGTGCAGAGTGACTCTCCAAAGCCAGGCTCGCTCGATGGCGCCTGTCTTGACGAGTAAATGGCAAACTGAGGTGCAGAAGAAATAGGCAAGGAAACTTTGCTGGTTCCGGCTTTGGTACACAGAGGTGAACATGCTGCCTGGACTCTGACCACTGGGCAGCTCTCATACAACACCATGGCTGTAATTCACCCGTTCAATGTGAGCCCCAAATTCCCTCTACATATAACATGGGGTGGCCTGGGTAGCAGTCCACTCAGGGGAAATGCAAGTTCAAGCAGCAAAGGTAGGCACAGGGGAAGTTTCAAAAAAGCAACTAGTTCACAGTCAAAATTCACAATATAGGAGCCAAGAGTGTGGCTCGGTAAAAGGGCATTTAACCGTCATGCAAGAGACCCTGGGTTTGGCGGCTAGTACAGAAAAAAAAATCACAGAACAAATAGAAAAATAAGGCATGCTGAGTGAGCACTATCAGAAACAACAGACGAAAGAATATGACCCTTAGATACTGGGATGATCAGATGTTGAAATACACATGAATATGTTTTAAGTGTGTTAAGAAACAAATAAGAAACATGAACACTTAAACAAGGAACAAGACATACAAATGAAACTAGAATATTTGAAAATAATAAATTTTGGGCAATGAAAAATATAATGGAAATTAAAAATACTCATTGGTTGCATTAGAGAGGAGAAGAGAGGCAGCAGTGATGGAGAAAAGAAAATGGTCCATTTTCTCATCCCTTCTGTGCTTCCTGCCCTTGCTCAGCTGAGAGTGGTCCAGGTCCTGCCCGCCCCGCCCGGTGGGTGCCTACCTCAGAAAGACCCTCACACTGCACGTGGGCTTGGATCCACTCCAGCCGGTCCGAGTTCTCCTTCTCTCGCACCCCCTCGTTCACCTGGGAACACAGCTCTTCTGCCTTCTCCAGGGCGTGCTTCAAATGGCTGTGGTCGGGGTGGTTTTCAGGGGTGTTTTCTAGGATCTGTATGGGAGAAGGAAGGACAGCAACAGCCTTGTCAGGCCGCTTTCCACAGTGGACAGACCTGGTTCCCTCGTCATGGAAGCCAGTGCTTCATGCATGGTGCCCACCACAGTCATGACTCGGAGTGTACTGACCACTCTGTGTCGGACTTGGCAGGGGCTATACTTGCTGCAGGAAGGTGGTCCTGCCCTCGAGCCTTTAGCCCAACCTCATACCCTGGAGCAAACCGTGATCTGCCCTGCAGAATGCTGGCCTCCAGCATGATCGCTAAACCACACACACAAACACCCCAGATCCGTGGTGGCACACAAAACAGTGCAGCTAGAAGGGACTCAGGATTTCTGTTCTAAAAATCTTCTCTCTATTTCACAAAGAAAGAAACTCAGCCAGAGACCAGGAACAGAAGCCAGGCTTCCCTGCTGGCACCAGCAGCTGTTCTTCCCCAGCTCCCTCGCCCGAGGGAACCAAGGACTGAATCGTGTGTTGGCACTAAACACACGAACTCACAAGTATGTAGGGCACCTTGAGGTGGGGTGGGGCGATGCCATGCACCATACACTCGTGACCCCTAGAGAACATACATAGCTGTATGTACCTGTGGATCCTGGAATCAATTTGGATGGTTCCCCTGAACAAATATGTATGTTCTGTGTATGTATGGAGACACACGTGCATTCGCTAGTGAGTGAGGCCAGAGGGCACCTCCAGAGGTCATCCCTTGGGAACCAGCTTCCTCGTTTGTGGGATAGCAAATAAAAATCAGTCTGTGAAAGACTCCGTTATCATACTTTTCCGGATCTCTGTGCCGTTGAGGCAGCTCTCGGGTCTTTCTCTTAGATGCTCCGCCGGGCAGCAACAACTGTGTTCTACTAATGCCAGTGTGTGTTTTCCTGTGAAAAGTTAGTGCCTCCTGGTTCCTGATTTTTAGTTCTCTCCTGGCTGGTTAAACCCACTTCAAAGGCTTATTTCTAGCATCAGTGCATGGCCGCACAGAGAGGGCAAGGAGCGAAGACAGGAAGACATTTCCCAGATGAATGGACTCGGGGAAATGTGCTACTGTAGGGTGTGGGCCGGAACTGGGTCAGTCTGAGGCTTATGTGTGAGGGAGATGGGTTACACGTGGGAAGTCTGAACAAATGCATGCACTTCGTGTGCATTTACACATACACACACACACACACACACACACACACACACACGTGGTGAGGGCACCCACATCCCAGAGCAGCCATGAGCACGCCTGCTCCTACAGTTAGATTTCCAAATGCTACTCTCAAATAAAGGAACCAATTTCTACCTCCCTGGGAGCCAGGCTTCCTTCCCCTCCGGCTATATGGCTCAGAGGGCAGCAGAACCTGCAGCTCATTTCCCGGTATGGACACCGAACTACTTCTGTTTTCTCTGGAACTGGCTTTCTCGAAAGACCAGGAGGAAAACAGGTGTCTGGTATTGGGAGGGAACATCAGGGAACGACCTTCCCGAGACAGACGCTAGGAATTGTGTTTTCTCTCTTTTTGTGACTCCAAACTCTCTCTGTTCAGAGGCGTTGTGCCAGCGCAGGGAACGCACTGAGAACAGAACTCTCATCCTCTGCCTGCAAAGCCATTTGGTTGCCATCCAAGGGCTGTGTTTTATTAGTCTTTTCCCACACAGAACCATCTTTTCCCTCCCAGTTACCAAGCAGATGGCTTCAGCACCCTGTGAGTATATGACTTCCACATGACAACCCCCAGGTACACTGGCTGGGAGACCCACCCCTGTCTCCAGCCACCTCTAGCAACCTCCAGCTGCCTCCAGCCTTCCACCGCCTGCAAAGGCACAGGTGGTGGCACTTACATTTTTAATGATCAGCGGGTATCTCGTGACGCGCTGCATAGGCTTCAGGATAAAACTGGACAGTGGCATCCCTTTGCACCGAGGGTCCATTGCCAGTCTCTAGAAGAGGAGAATGTTGTTTTTTTTTTTTAATGTGCATTAGAAATCTGCAAAATCCACAGCCAGTCAATGACATTGCACCTGTCACTCAGGTCTCTCTGGCCATTACCAGTCCATCTGCATAGTAACTGAGGAGCCTGGAGCTGGAAGGCATTGTCCAGCTGTCTTGGTCCAGGCTGAAGGTATTTGCAGAGGGAGGACACTGTGCTGGCTTGAAAGAAAATGGCCCCCAAAGGGAGTGGCACTGTTAGGAGGTATAACCTTGCTGGTGCTGTGGGAGAATGCTCTTGTACACTGTAAAGATTTGTCATTCTTATTGGTTTAATAAAATGCTGATTGCCCACTTGCCAGGCAGGAAGTATAGGCGGGGCAACCAGACTAAGAGAATTCTGGGAAGAGGAAAGGCAGAGACTCGGTCAACAGCTGGACAGAGGAAGCAAGATGCGAATGCCTCGCTGAGAAAAGGTACCAAGTGACACTGCTAAACGTGGACAAGAATTATATGTTAATTTAAGTTGTAAGAACTAGTTAATAATAAGTCTGAGCTAATAAGCCAAACAGTTTATAATTAATATAAGCCTCTACACAGAGGGGCAGCAGAACTGGGCAGGACAGAAACTTCTGTCTACAAATGGTACCCAATGTAAGGCACTAACACACGACCCTGAGATCAAGAGTCTCATGCTCTACTAACTGAGCTAGTGAAGCCAGTCACCAAAGCCGTGTCTTTAATCCTAGCCATATTGCTTAGCAGATTAAAGACTCATGTGTTCAGAAAAAAA
This sequence comes from Microtus ochrogaster, assembly GCF_000317375.1. Lineage (NCBI taxonomy): Eukaryota > Metazoa > Chordata > Mammalia > Rodentia > Cricetidae > Microtus > Microtus ochrogaster. The sequence goes on from NC_022010.1 coordinate 72,330,959, forward strand.
TAGAGATATAAAGTAAAGACATATTCAGATGAAAAAACCCTCTAAACGGTTTACAGTGTGTTTAAAAATAGACATAGACTTTGAAGAGAGAAGAAAAGGGATAGAGAAAGTCCTTAAAAATTAAAAAGAAAAGAAATGGTCAGTAGAGATGCATGCCTTTAATCCCAGCACTAGAGAGAAATATAGAACAGGAGAATTCATATTTCACACACAGTCTCATTCTGAGGATTCCTGGAGGCAGGAGCGCCATTTCAGACTAAGGTGGGGGTAAGAGCCAGCGGCTGGTTATTCTGCTTTTCTGACCTCCAGGGTGAACCCCAATATCTGTCTCTTGGTTTTTATTAATCATGCTACAGGTTGGAGTAGGTGTGGTCTTGTTGGAGGAAGTATGTCAGTGTGGTGTGGAGGCATGCTTTAAGGTCTCATATATGCTCAAACCACACCCAGTAAGACAGATCACTTCCTTTTGCCTTCAGGTCAAGAGGCAGGACTTTCAGCTCCTTCTCCAGCACCATGTCTGCTTGTACACCATCATGTCCCACCACGATGATAATGAACTAATCCTCTGAAAATGTAAACAACCCCAATTAAATGCTTTCCTTTATAGGAGTTGCTGTAGTCATGGTGTCTCTCCACAGCAACAGAAACCCTAACTAAGACAGATGGAGACTCTCAGATGCGGGCACTCCTCACCCTGCCTCCAGACTCAGTATACCTTCCCTGAGAGGAGATTCTAGCTTCAGAATTTCTTCCAGATATCTGAAAACCTTGGTGATATCCCAGGGGCCCAAAAGAGTCAAAAGACTATGCAGTGAGAGTAAAACCCCCTCTGTGTGCTAGGGGAACCAGAAAGACATATTGTCTCACTTCAGATATATCTAATTCTTGAGCAGGTTTCAGTGAGTTCCGGGCCGGGCCAGATGGTAGAGCCAAGACCCGAGGACTCCCACTCCAGTCTGGGGTGGGCCCCGCCACGTGTCTTCACCTCTTGGTGTCTTTCCTCTTACCACTTTATTTTTAAAAAAAGCATTCATTTATTATTTATATGTGTGTACATGTGTGTTTTGTGAGTTTATGTGTGCCTGTGTATGTGTGTATATATATGTGTACATGCATGTGGGTGCACATGTGCGTGTCCCTGTGTGTTTATGTGTCTGTGTGTGCCTGTGTATGTGTGTATATATGTGTATAGGTGCACATGTGTGTGTTTGTGTGTGCCTGTGTGTGTGTGTATATGTGTACATGTGTATAGGTGCACATGTGTGTGTCCCTGTGTGTTTATGTGTCTGTGTGTGCCTGTGTGTGTATATGTGTACAT
>NC_022010.1:72332376-72343092 GCF_000317375.1 Microtus ochrogaster
TATGTGTACATGTGTATAGGTACACATGTGTGTGTCCCTGTGTGTTTATGTGTCTGTGTGTGCCTGTGTGTGTATATGTGTACATGTGTATAGGTGCACATGTGTGTGTTCCTGTGTGTTTATGTGTCTGTGTGTGCCTGTGTATGTGTGTGCATGCATGCACCTACGTGTAGGTGGGTGCACACGGAGGTCAGAGGGTGGCTCTGGAAGCTGGCTCTTGCCTACTTTTCTGTATGTAGGTTCTGGGGCTGGCACTCATGTCCTTACGCTTGACCAGCAACTGCTTTACCCTGGATCACCTTCCCAGCCACCGAACCTCCCGCCACTCCTACTAACTCTGTCAACCTCTCCAGTGGACAACAGTCCTTCTACCACAAAAAGGAGTACCTCGCCTGCCGCGATAAAGATGTCTGGGGTCGAGTTTAATTAATGCCTTAGGCACAGACATCTAGCGGTCTGGTACCATCAGTCTCAGGGCCCGGTGTCAGTTTGTGATCACCATCGTTTTGGAAACATAGGAGGCAAAACTCCCATCAAGCAAGCAACAACAGTGAGGACTGGAGGGGAGGGGCAGCAACCCCGCCTGGGCTGCCATCAGCCTGCCCTGAGTTAGCAGGGATGGATGCATCCTGCCCATGGCTGGGAGCTGAGCTCTTGGCTGAAGTTACAGCAGCCTGTGGTGCTAGCATCCTGGCATCTACCCTCATCTTCATCTCAACCTTGTCTCACTTCTTAACCGTGGTTGTCCTCAGATTGCCTCATTCTCTGGCTAGCACAGCAGAGCACTCGATGCAGAGAAACACCAGAGCAGAGGACACTGCGTACGGAGGTTCTGATGAAGATCCACAGTGATACATCCCTGTGATGATTCAGGGAGCATGAGTTCCGAGGTGAGGGTGACCCCCCAACAAAAAGCCAGGCACAAAGATGTGCTGCTCCTTCTGCAAAAGATACTTGTTTCCGGGAAGTCATTCATTCTTCCTGTTTTCTTCCTTTCTCCTGAGAGAGGCAAACGCTGCTTGAGGGCCTCTGTGACGAGCCACACCAAGTACCAGGGCTGATAGCCTAGCGCAGAGACCTCTAACAGCCTTGGCATCAGCTCCGCAAATGTGCCCTGGTGGATGTGGCTCTCTAGACTCTGCTAGCCCTACAGCAGGGCTGTGTGAGTTCCATGGGCAGCCCCAAGCTCAAGTGCTGTGGGGTCCTGTATACTGTGAATATGTGCTGCTCTCATTGGTTGATAAATAAAGCTGCTGCTTTGACCTATAGCAAGGCAGAATAGAGCCAGGTAGAACATCCAAGCAGAGATACAGGAGAAGAAGGATGGAGTCTGGGAGACACCATCCAGCAGCCCAAGGAATAACATGCCAGTAGACCAGTAAGGTGATAACCATGTGGCAATTCGTAGATGAATAGGAATGGGTGAATTTAAATGTAAGAGCTAGCTAGTAATAAGCCTAAGCCATTGGCCAAACATTTAATATTAAGCCTCTGAGCGGTTATTTGGGAACTAGTGGGCGGGACAGAAACCTCCGATTCACTCAAGCCCATGATTTCCAATGGAGCGGAGTGGTGATGGCTGAGCTTGACATATCTGAGGAAAGGGACCCTCAGTTGAGGAACTGTCTCCATCAGATTGGCCTGTGGGAATTTTTTTAAATTGCTAATTGGTGTAGAAGGGCTCAGTGCACTCTGGACAGCACAACCCCTCAGTAGGTGGGCCTGGGCTGTTTAAAAAAAGTAGCTAGATATGAGCCTGAGAGCAAGCTAGGAAGTGGCATTTCTCCAAGATCTTTGGCTTCTGACTCCAGATCCTTACTGTGAACTCCTGCCTGGTTCCCCATAATGACAGACCATTACCTGTAAACCAAAACAACTCTTGCCTTCCCCTTTGGTCAGAGTGTTTTATCCCCGCAACAGGAAGCAAGCCAAACTGGGACCAAGGTGCTATGGGGACCCTGAGTATTCCCTCTGAGCCTGGAAGGCAGAGGCTGGTGGAGAACTAGGAATATTGATGCTAACTGAAGGGGGCCCCTGTCTGCATGAGGCCAGAAAATGCAATGAAGGAATTAGACATGCCCCTTAAAAATATGACCACCTGGAGCACATATCCCTGAAGCTATTTCAAAGCTTTCAAGCCCAAGGATGACTCTCCTGTCCGAGCATACCCCTTGGGTGTGAACCACACCTGCAAGTTCAGTGCCCCCCACAACTTCCACCCATCCCCAATGGCCTTTGGTGAAAAGTTGCTTGCGGACTTTTGATGAACCCCTTACACATCAGGATGGCACTCTGGAGAGGGTCCCCAAGTCTCCCAATAGCTCCGACTCCCTTACTTTGACGAACTCCTTGAAGTCAGGGGCCTCGTCGGTCTTCTGCTGGATGAGGGCAGCCCCATTGAGCTGGCAGCTGCAGAACCGGATGTAGGGCTGCATGTGCGGCAGCTGGGCACTGAGGATGTCGCCGATCATCTTCACTGGCATCTTCTCTCCGGACATCTTCTTACGGACTCTCAGTGCTCTGCACGGAAACATGGCAGGTGAGCTGCCCACCCTCGCACCGCCTGACACACCCCACACCTCCAGGTTGCAGAGATATGGAATGAGCGGGAGGGACACCGACCTGAGACCCACTAACGCATCTATTTGGAAGACAAGGGACAGAGAAGGACATGAGCTTAGTATGGTGGAGAGGGTCACCTGGGTGGTTTTCTTCAGCGCGGTGGCTGTTACATTTTCTTCTTTCTTTAACTCAGAGAGGACCCCTGTGTTGTCCCCCCCCCCATGCATTATCTATAGTGAATGCCCCAGGCTAGTACAGTCTGAGCACAGAGCCCATTTCTGGGACCACAATCTTCTGTGGGAAGTGACGTCACCATCAGAAGGAGAGACAAACTTTCAAATCCATGGCCACAATCTCAGTGTGTTTCTCAAAGTTTCCCAAAGTTAGATAAAAATGATCACATGAAGTATTTCTCCTGTCCATGGCTTCACTGATGTGTCTAATTTAAAGCTGACCAGATAAATAATCATGAAAAAACAAACTCAAACAGTTTCCACCCTGAAGGCTGGGAACAGCTGCTAAGGGACAAGGGAGCATCCATTCCTGGGACTATCTGCTGCGTGTAGCATTCAGGGCCATGGCAGCCAGGATGGAGCATCCTTCCTTCCATCTCTAAAGTGTGCAGTCTTACCACATGGAAGATGCTCAACTTCCACACGGTGAGGACACTGCTGGGACCAGACCACGTGTGAGACTGTGTGTTCAACCGCCCTGACGATGACAGGAGGGTGGGTGAGGGGTGGATGGTACAGTACGGGATTTCAACACAAGGCTGGGAAGTATTCCTCTGAATTCTCGTGACTACTGTCATGGTCACAGTGGCGAAACCATGAAGTGTGGGCAAGGCTCTGCAATTCCAAGGAGGCTCCACCATCCAGGTCTCCAGCTTTAAAAACTGCAGACCATCTGCTTTCTTTATCCCTTGTTTTTTTGTTTTTGTTTTTGTTTTTTTGTTTTTTTTTTAGCTAAAGAAATTTTCCTCATCTGAGGAAAACCAAGGAAGGAAACTTGGGACAACAGGTCACAGAAGCAACCAGCAGTTTCCCTTCTGGTGCAGGCTCCCGCAGGGCAGGTAGGCAATGGCCGCTGGGCATGAGGAGAGCAGCAGCCTGGGGTCCTCAGGGTGGCCCGAGGACTCTGTTCCACTGGAGGGATGTGGGGAGTGTCCCTGAAGAACTTTGCTCCAGCATTAGCCACTGGTAATTTTGGAGGCTGAGAAACGAATGACCACGTCACAACTTGCTAAGATCCCCTCTGTGCCTTGTTTCCTCGAAAGCAGCTTTTCTGGGAGGATGATACAGGGATTTCCCCCTCTTTCTCCTCCTTAATGATGGGGGAAGATGAGAAAGGGGGGGTCTCGGCGGGGCAAAGCTCAGCCACTCAGGGTCACTATCTCAAGGACGTTGTCATCCCTGGGATCTGATAGAATTGAGTTGTCTAACCAGCTTGAAATCTAGGTTCAGCTGAGAGTCTCTTCCTAGAATGTTCTGCACGGGTCAGAGGTGAAGTAGAGGGTGAGCCAGTGAGTCAGCTGTGGCAACCACAGTCCTGAGAGTGCTGAGACCTCTGGTGAGCGGCTTCCTCATAGAAAGAGCCGCGTGTGAGAGGCCTTGATCTGCAGTGGGGAGCGGTCAGCTAAGAACGTCCAAGTTACAAAGCATTCACCAGTGGCCGACGATACATCAGTGGCTCCAGCTAATGTCCACCCACTGAGTGGACAGTGACGGTCAGTGTCCCAGCGTCTGTTATCGTAGGTCACAGGGTCCAAGGTCAGATAAGACTGTTGGTTACTCTTCCCCCCAGGTACCAGTATACAGAACCTTCTAGCACTATGAAGCTAGCCAGTATTACAGGTACACCTTGATTTCTCTGCCCTGTGACTCGGGTGTGTGTCGTCATCAGTGATAGGGTCTTATCATCAGATTCTGGGGGGCGACCATGCTGGCAGGTTTTATATCAGCTTGACACAGGCTGAAGACATCCAAGAGGAAGGAAACCTCAGTTAAGAAAACACCTCTGCAACATCTGGCTGGAGGCAAGCCTGCAAGCCATTTTCTTAATAAGTGATTGATTAGGGCAGACCCAGCTCACTGTGGTTAATGACATCCCTGGGCTGGTGGTCCTGGGCTCTGGTTTCCTGATGTTGGACCCTAGCGTCCAAACACCGAGAAGGAGTCGCCCCCAGAGACCATCTCACACACCACAGCCGATGCAAAAGCATGAGGATTTTATTAATTCTGTCATGACAGGGTCCCCCAGCATTCGGGAAGCCAAGAGACCTTGAATAGCGGGTACAGTCTACTTTTAAAGGGGCCACAGAATCAAGGGGGGTTGTTCTTTGACTATTCTGATTGGCTTATTTGAAAGGGCTATTACCAATAATTGACTGGAGAGCTGTTGCCAGATCAGATGAGGTAAGAGGTCATTTTGACCCCGTTTCCCAGGGGACCGAACCAAAGCATACATATATGGGTAATTGTGCGAGTGTAGCTGTTAGGTCCTTGGTTCCCAGGGAAGGAGGGGAAGCACTATGGCACAGAGGCTGAGAGGATTCAGAATTGTCAAAAATGGCTTCAGGATTGTCTTAAAGTCTTACACTGACTTCCCACATGACCTCTCCTTTATTATTGGCCACGAGGCCTTCACCTAAAGGCTGCTGTGCTAAATAAACACTTTTTCTTTATTTATGGAGAGGATAACCTCAGGCTTTTGTTATGCTGCCATTTTAAAGATGCGGACACAGAGGCCAAGAGATTGACCGTAAAGTCACTCAACCAAAGACGTAGAGCCAGAGAACAGCAGTGAGAAGGGAGCCCAAGAGTCGGCCACATCACCTATGCACAGAGAGCTTCCGCATGCAGTGTGAGCATAGGCACGGAGGGAGCAGACACCACGCTTCTTCCTTCATGCTCGCTTCTCTATGCCTCCTGGCTCCCTCTCCCCAGCTACTCCAATTACAGACCCAGGAACCTGCAGTTACCTCTCGGGTACACAGGGACTGGGCTTGGGACATGGCAGCTTCCTGGTGACCTGAGCATAGAGGTCAGGAATGAATAGGGGCATCTGTGGTGCTCAGTCAGAAAGAGGGGGGAAGGGGGCTCTTGCTCCCAGCTGCCATGTCCTCTCCCTGGGGACCAGAACTTAATCTGCTCTCTCATATAGGGCCTTGTGATATAGATCTGGGGTTCTGATGGTTTTGATTTTGCTTTTAAAGAATTGGGGGATTCTTTATTGTCTAATTCAGTTCTCTAAGTGTGTAGATGGGGAAACTGAGGCCCAAAGAGGCGAGGTCTAGACCCAGGTCCCTTAGCTCTGGCCCTGCAGCAGCCTCTGCAGACTACACTGGTATAAAGTATAATTGGCCTCAGGAAGCTGCAGGAACCTCCTGAGATCCTTCTTGGGTTTGGTGGGGTCCACATTCCCTCTGCAGCCCAGAGCCTCACAAGACAATCCCTGCTTCCCAGGCCCGAGGCTAGGCCCTGGGGCTAGGACTGCTCCACCCTCAAGGATGGAGCCAGCCAACAGCCAGAAGCCAAGACTGTCCCAGCTAAGGAAATTCTGTCGCTTTCGTCAGGGCAGGAACCTGCATGCATGCGCAGTTCACGCACCACTGTGAGGACCCCACAGTGGATTTCCAGGAGGGATGAGAGCACAGGAGGGGATGGCACTTTGAGAGGCAATGAGCTGGGCTGGGGTAGGGGCAGAAAGAGGCACAGGGCGGCATGTGTGAGGGACAGACGAACGACACAGAGTTGCTGGTGCATATGCCAGGGAGGTGAGAGGGAAATGCTTACTTCAGCAGTTTGATGTTACACATGATCAGCTCCTTCCAGTTAACAAAAATCATAGCAACCTCTTTTTCTGTCAGCAGCTCAGACTCCATCAGGGGTTTCTGAAAGACCTACAGGTATAGAAAAGGAAGCCGTTCAGAAAGCAAACATTAGTTCACACACACACACACACATGCACATGTGCACATGAACCCACGCACACACACGCGTGTTCGCTCAGCTTCATTTAGCACGCACAACTCAGAGACCGCATCTTCTCCTGAGAGGACAAGTGTTTGACAAGGGGAGCCCAGGAGAATCTCTGAGGAGGAGACTTGATTCCGCCAACAGGAAGCTAGGAGGTTAGTGGACCAGCATGCATGCGGGTAGGGCTACGTCACCCGTTCACCGGGAGGACATGGGAGTCTGAGGATGCCTGTGGAGATGTGTGGACAAGCCATGGGCATTGTTAGGAAGCACAGAGCTTGAAGCAGGTGGTATTGAGAGGATGATGTCAGCCTCTTCTGGGCTCTGGATGGGTGGGCAGATAACTCATAGCTAACCACAGATCTCTGTGGGACTCCATGTGTTTGAGCCCCTTGCTCACAAGGCAGTCCTTAGCAGCTAGGGCAGAGAGTCCTCTGAAAGTTCTTCGGTCCCAGGCCAGCAGTCTCATGGAGTCATGGGAGAACATACCTTCCTGCTCAGCCACACTGGCAGATTTTCTCAGGAGTTTATGGGGGCACGAGAAATAACTCACGAGACTTCTAGCTAGCCTCTGAGCTCAGGAGCCAAAATTGAGGGTCAGGGATGTCATATGACTTGATGACATCAATCAATTGGTGGCCAAGCTGCAACTTCTCTGACTGGAGCCAAGAGTCCTCCGTTACAAACCACACCCGCTCCTCTCTTAGTTTGGGACCTGTGTGCTCCTAGTGTTGGCCCTGGGTCTCTCTGACTCATAGGGTAGCCCTATGGAAAAATGTGACCATCGTGCCTCCTGGGTAAGACCCGTTTCATTTGCTGTTCAGCTATACAAGAGATTGCCCCAGGCTCAGAGTCAGGACACAAACCTCCTCAGCAGGGCCTCCACCTCTTTCCCAGCCCCCACTGCAGGGCCACCCCCAGCTACCCCCAGCTTTCCAGGGCTGCTGGTACCTCTGTGACCAACTGCAGGTCATTCACGTAGTTCTCCTCTGTGACAATGAGTTCATGGATGTAGCCTTGTCGTTTCCTCTCAGTCGGGGTCAGCATATCTAAGAGGTGTAAGTCTGAGCACCCTGGAAGACACAACCATTTAGGAAAACTGAATGCAAGGCTGGGAAAGCCTACAGCTCCGCAGAGAAGATGCCCGAGGTCCCTGGGACTGCTGCTGGTGGGTGGCACGGCCTCATCAGCTCCGGGTTGCGTGTTGAGCTGTAGAGACCTGAGTAACGAGCAGAGATTTCCGCAGGTCGCGGTCAAGTCTAGCAGCGAAAGAGAAAAATGCAGCACAGTTTTCAGGAGAAGCCGTCCCACCCACTGACTTCAGACTTCCTGCCCCGGGACTGTAAGAGAGATAAATTCCACTCGTCTCAAGCCTCCCAGTTTGTGGTCACACACATGGGATACACACTCACGCTCCATCAGAACCATGGAAAGGGTTAAACGACCTGCTAACCCCCAGCCAAGGCTTCCACGCCAGGGACTGTGCCAGGAGCTTGGCGCTGACCCCTGCTTTGAGCGGTTCTCTAAAGTTCCAGAGTCAGTTTCGGGCACAGAAAAGGAAACCAAGGCTCAGAGAAGTCCTTCCCCCTCCGCAGTGATAAGGAGCAGGGTCCAAGCCCTTCCGGGTGGGTCCAGAGGCTGTGTGCGCTAAGCCCCCATTGTCCACACCAAGCTGAAGGAGGGCACGCCGTTATCCCGAGGCCGGCTTTTGGAGGCTGCGGTAACTGTGCCGAGGCTCCTGGTGAACAGGAGGACCAGGTAGTTGCATCCAGACAGGACCAGGAGACTCTCCCTCGAGGCAAGGTCTCAGTAGTGTATCCATGGAAGGTGAGCAGCAAGCCTCAGGCACGGTGGAAAGCCCTGCCAGCCGCAGACAGCTCCCAGGACAGTCCCACCCTGCCTTTGCAGAGGCCAAGGCTGCCCGAGACAGGCCAGCCCTCAACTGTGTTCGCTCAGCTTGTTTTTTTTTTAATATTTATTTATTTTTATTATGCATACAATATTCTGTCTGTATGTATATCTGCAGGCCAGAAGAGGGCACCAGGCCTCATTACAGATGGTTGTGAGTCACCATGTGGTTGCCGGGAATTGAACTCAGGACCTTTGGAAGAGCAGGCAATGCTCCTAACCACTGAGCCCCTCAGCTTGTTATTTGGAGTTCTGTTCACATGGGGCCTTTGTATCAGTACCGCCCATTCCGGGCCTCGGCAGCACCCACTCTCAGTAGTGAGCAGGGCCCACCTTTTTATACATGAAAACGTGCCCACACATCATATACTTCTTTTTATTAGACTGTCTTTATTTAATCACAGAACTTGAATTGGTAAAATACATACTCTGGGGATGGTGGGTGGGGGGTGCGTGGGTGGGGCTGAGTCCCCTTTCATTTCCCATCCTTCCTACCACTTGCCACAAGGGGGCGCGATAGAACACTATGCATTCCTCGCTCGGAAACCAGCTACGTGTGATCCCTCCACCACCAACCACCCTGGCAGAACCTGGAAATAAATGACCAGAACTTTGCCAAATAGACTCTCTGGGGGAGCGGACCAGGGCCCTTCGATTTAATAAGCCCTCTAGTGAGTCTTCAGGTTTGAGGAGGCTGCTAGGGATAACCAAGGGCTCCTCGGAGATTCCAACTCCCGGCAGGGGGTTTATTTAGGCTTCAGACTGACAGAGTCTACATGTAGATGCTGGAAGCTTCTGTGACTAGAACCATCCGTCTGGAAAGTGTTATGATGAACTTCGTGGTGGACTGTTTTTCTGCGCCAGACATTACCTCTTAGGGTTACAGTCCTTGATTCTCCTCCCTCCCCTGGCCAATCGCCCTTTCTGCCTGCTGTAGTTTCTCATCGGGACAGAAGAGCAGGACAGCCAAAGGTGGTGCCAGGAAACCAGCAGGAGGAAGCTATCATTACAGAGACACTCTCCACGCCTTTCCATCCTGGACTTTACCCAACCACTGTGGGCGGCCGAGCTGGACCTCAGAGTCGCAAGGTGAGTGTGACTCTGAACTTAGGCCTCCTGCTAACCACCCCTGTGACTCAGCTCTTCTGCCTGCCTGGGGTACTGCTATCTTCTGGAAATATCAGTATTAGCAAAGCTTCCCAGTGAGTGTCCCCAGCAGCTGGGTGAGCCCTGGATTGTTGGAAGCAGAGAGACGCCTCTTCCCCTAGGTTTCTCTGCTCTATGACTTTTCTTGGGGGAATCACCTAGGGAACACTTTGAGCCGTGGGGAGGCATTTCCAGCCCCTGTCCTGTCTTTGCCCACTGTCCTAAGAGTGAATACAAGGGCCCAGGACTCAGGCCATTTCTTGTCCAGGGCCTTGCTGTCCACAGGGCTGTTGGAATTCTCGTATACACCGTGGTTTAAGTTCACTCGGCACTGTACCCAAGTGTCTGCAGCACAGACATCAGCAGTGGCCAGACAAGTCCCACAAATGTCCCTTTAGATCACAGTTCCCTTGGTGAGATCTCATGGGTGCTCTGGGCTTGTACCCAGCAAACCATTACATACCACGTGAAACACACACACCCACTTTGCACACAATTTTATTGAGTTCAAAAGCCTGTTTACAAACTGTTCTTGGTGGTGCATGCCTTTAATCCCAGCATTTAGAGAGCAGAGGAAGATGAATTCCTGGACAGCCAGGACTACCTCGTGAGACCCTGTCTCAACAACAAAACAAAATAAACACACACACACACACACATACACACACAAACATTCCTTCATTTGGCAATTTTGTGATCTCTACCCTGACTTTGGGACCAGCTATGCTGCATGCCGGGAATTCAGGATGAAAGCAAGGTGCTTATTTTCCAGACCTTGCGGATTCAATGGTTCAAAACTGAACACAGTGTTGTTTCCTACTCCAGTGAAGAATTCCTCAAACATGGTAATGCCCCCTAGGCTGAAGCTGAAGGTGGCATTACTGTTCCTCCCCCTTCCCAGGTAGTGCCGGACCCCCAGGTTGAAAGTGGTACCGTTTCCCCCTCCCCCAGGCTGAAGGTGGTACTCCCCCAGGTCAACAATGGTACTACCCACCCCCAGGCTGAAGGTGGTACTACCCATCCCCAGGCTGAAGGTGGTACTACCCATCCCCAGGCTGAAGGTGGTACTACCCACCCCCAGGCTGAGGTGGTACTACCCACCCCCAGGCTGAAGGTGGTACTA
>NC_022010.1:72343343-72347188 GCF_000317375.1 Microtus ochrogaster
CCAGAAGACTGAGTGTATTCTTGTTCAAACAAGAAAGCAATGGCTAGCATTTCGCAGGCTGGCCCAGGACTAACTAAATGTACTAAAACACAGGACAGAGAATACACGTCACTTGCCAGTAGATCCCACTGAGAAACGCCAACTACTTTCTACAACAAGGAAGTACCATGACCAGAAGACAAAAAATGACCAAGAAACCCAAATGAGTCCCTGTTGGGAGAAATGCCTGCTTCTTTTGGATTTTAGAAGCTCCTCTGGGCATAAGTTGGGAGAAGAGTGGAAGGTGCAGGGATGCTTGGCTTGGTGCCAACTCTGAGTGCACTTGGGGGCTGTTGTCCACCTTGCTCTGGAAGGCCAGCCTCAGACCTACTCATCTACAGCATCCAAGCCAGAACTGAGCGCCTGGGGATGCTGGTGTAGCTGGGCTATGACCTCCCCTGTCCCACTCCATGCAAGTCTAACTCCAGCCTTCCTGGAAATGTGGAATGAGCATGCTGGCCTCTGGACCCAGAACACAATCAACAGCAAAGAATTTGGGATGAGGTTTCTCTCTACACCCTGCAGCAACCACACTGACTTGAGATGGAGTTTTGGTCACTAAACTGACCCATGGGATACTGGGAAGGTTGAATTCCAGACCTAGAGAACCATAAAAGACTTGAAAAAGGAATTTTAAACCCCAAAATACCCTCCCTTTGAAAACTTAATATTTAGAAAAACAAGGGGTTTAAAAACCTTCATTATGCAAAGCCAGACAAGTGGAAAAGCCATTTCAAATTAAAACTTTTCTTTAGGGGGTGGAGGGTGTGGCCTTCTCTCCCTTGGGTACCAAGATACACACAGTTTGTTGACCCCTGGCTGAGGAAAAGATTAGGGGTGAAAGTATAGTGAATGATTTTCTATGGCCGTCGAGTAGGGATGAAGGGTGTCTCAAAACCAAAATTGGTTCACAGCTGAAATAATATTGCAAAAACTCCAAGCAGTTAAAAAACAGCCTTCATTAAACCCACAGGAAATTCCTAATGTAGGCTCCCAAGTTTATACTTTTTTTTTTATAACACTTATGAAAGGGACAGGGCTGTGACATCAAAGGCCCAGAGACTGGGACCTACATGGGTCCAAGGGGGATATGATGACCATCACTCCTGTGACCAGTGGTACTGAGATCCTTTCTATTACAGCCAATACACATGCTCACAAATCTTGTGGAATTTCAAAGGATACAGAAGTACTTAGCACAAAAAAATGGAAGACCCTCCCTCCTCTCTTCAGTACAGTTTTGAAACCCAAATTAGCCCCCACAGCGGGCTAAACATTGAGCTAAGGAAATAAACAGACCTTATTTCTGTTATGAAGGAGCCAAGAAATATAGTAATAAGCTGGTCAATAAATATTTATTAAGTTCCCAGGAAGTTGAAGGGACACAGAGGCAAGCAGATACTATCCTTGTCCTCAGGGAAACTCAGGAAATGTAAATTAAAAATAGTGTTTGTAAAAGTGGGACATGGTCCCATTGGTGAAGTGTTTGCCTTGCTCCGATCTGGGTTCGATCCTTAGAACATATAGTAAAAAGCCAGGCATGGTGGTTTGTACTGAAATCCCAGTACTGGGGGAGGCAGTGGAGCACAGAAATGGCCAGATTTATGGGGTTCACTGGCCAATCAGCCTGACTTAGCACATGACAAGCCCTGGGTGTCCCTAAGATACAGTATCTCAAAAACCAGGTTGGCGAGCTCCTGAGGAGCAATACTTGAGGTTGACTGCTGGGCGTCACATGTTCATGCATTCACACTCACACACACGAAGATAACAGGCCAGCCAGCAGCGCTGTAAAAACAGCGAGGGAAACACAGACACCTGTGGAAGTAGAGAAGGCCATGCGTGGTATAGGGGTAGCCATACCAGAACAGAACCAGAGACACAACGAGGAAAGGCCAGGAGAGTGATGGGGAGGCCCCGATGATGGTGTTCATCTCAAGGGAAAGACAGCACGGTGTGTCTGGAGACATTCAGCCCGGATGCCCTTGCTAAGTAGGTCTGTGTCACTCACATGTGTGACTTGGATGCCTGAGCTCCTGCCTGTACTGCAGGAGTCGCTAGAGTGGGCTCTGCCAGGCTTCAGTCTCTTGCCATTTGAGCGACACCTTTCCCGTCCCCACCAGGCTGCACTTGATCCTCCTAGGATAATTGATTCTGTTATGAACCACTCAGTGTCCGAGGCAGAGTGGCAGGTGGGGTGGCTTGTCCTGTAAGAAAAGCAGATGAAGCCCTTTCTGCGGTCTCTGGTTTTGTCTGCACCACAGCTGCTGTGGGAATCCTCCCGGCCTGCAGTGAACTTCCTGCAGCATCTGTGCTTGGAGCTGAGGTCAGTGATGGGGAGGCATCTGGGTCCTTGTCTTCTGGAGGCCCAGGCATTCTAGACTAGCCTCTGCCCTTGTTGACTCACAGAAGCCTCTAGAAGGGTATGGCTATGAGCTGGCATCAGTCCCCAGGACAGGAGAGTTTCAGATTCTCAGGATTTGATTCTGATATTGATAAGAAAGTAGGAGCTAGTGAGAGGCCTGTGGTGAGCCGTTGAAGATGCCATCAATGGCATCAAAAATCCTATGCACTGAGCCCAGGTATTCCTATTTCAGGGAACCCACTGTGAGTTGCGTAGCTGGGTCCCTCTGGGCATGTTCATTCAGCCTCCTCACTTGGTTACAAACCCAGAAACTCAAAAAAAAAAAAAAAACCCCAAAAAACTACATATTCTCCAAATCAGCTCCATCGTCTTCCAAGGAGGCCATCTGGTCTACCTGGCTTGCCAAGTAGTTTAATGAACATGGAGAAATAGTAGAAATGGAATTCCTTCCAGAGAGAGTCAACCTCCCGCTCTGCAGTGGCTAGGAATGTGGTTAGCAGCAGCAGGTCACGCTGGCTTTCTGTCTGATGCTGGACTCCTGGCACAGGTACCACAGCCCTTTACAGTCTGCATGTTCCCTTCTCAGCTGCATCCGTGTCTCTGTGCATGCTTTCTCGCTGTCTGGGCACTCACTTTTGGTGTTGCCTGTCCCGCAGGATTTTTGGCTTCCTTAGCAATGGCTGTAAATAAACCCTTCAGGTTTGCAAGGCAGATGAAATGTTACAGCAGCACTGTGGGACATGGTTGTTTTTTGTTGTTGTTGTTGTTTGTTTGTTTTTTAAATTGGGATTTGAGGAAGGCAGCAGTATGACCAGAGAGGTCTGGGAAGATTTTGAAGAGGAGGAATTGGAGTTGGACTTTGGACTTTGTTATGGTTCACGTGTCTTTCAATATTCACATACCATCCTGTGGAGATAGGGTACTTTAGGGGGTCACTAGGGGTGATTGATTATCCACATGAATAAAAAAAAATGTTGTTATCTAAGGAGTTGGATCCAGTTATAAACATGAAGCAGACATGCTGCTCCCTTGAGTGTGACCTTTAATCCTTCCACCCTCCTGGAATGGGGTGATGCATTGGGAAGGCTCCACTTGATGCATGTCCTGGATCTTGGACATCTGAGCCTCAAGAACTACGATGATAAAAAGGATTTATAACTTAGCCACCCTGAGGTATTTTGTTACAGTATCCTGCACTAAGACATCATGGACAAAGAGGATGATGGGAGCATGGAGAGTCGGAGTTGGGTGCGTGGAGCTGGAGGAACAGGTGTGGAAGAGAGAAGACGCTGGGCGGGGCACATAGCAATGCTAACTAGACGCTGCGGACACTGCGCCTGTCTCTACTCAGATCTCGCCAACGAGCTTGTGCACTGCGCATGTGTTGACTCAGTTCCTCACCAACAAGCTGAGCACTGCGCATGTGTTGACTCAGTTCCTC